>NW_020524158.1:0-105590 GCF_003368295.1 Carassius auratus | reverse complement strand
GAAAAAAAAATTCTAGACCATTTTTAGTGTGTGTGTTACTACATTTTATACTTAAGTTTAAAATTTCCATGTAGAATCCAACCCCATTGTTTCCATTATACAGAAAGCATTTATTTTCTGTTTGATTTCACTTTCTTAAAATGCGATAAATATGTCATATATGTTTGCATTATTAGGTGCTACAGTAATTTCCATGTGCACAACAAAAATTTAAGAAAAATGTCAGTAACTTAATGTTTAAAATTTCTCTCTATAAAGTGATGCCAAAGTATAACCCTACAGAACAGCAATATGACGGATACTTAAGAACCTTCTAACTTGGCAGAAGTAATCATCAGAGGGTAAAAATACAAATACTGTCCAAGTCCTCAGTGATTTGTGAAAGCCTAAATGTGTTTGTTCACCCAGAAGAGGGCGTTCTTCTCTTTTCTGTGACCCTCAACACTTTTCATGAAAGGGCAAATCTTGCCACAGGGTGGAGCTCCAGGCTTCAATCACTGTGTTCCAGTCAGGAAAAAACACATCTGAGTTTGTCATTTCATTCCATCATGCTGCTCTGTGCACTTGTAATATTTTCAGTACTCGCAGGTGAGATTTGTTTATCACGTCCTCTTTTGATTTAAAATGTTAGTATTGCATTTATCTGATCACAACAGTAAATTTAGTATGTCTTTTTTAGGAGACTCTCTTGGTGATCTAATAACATCTCATGGTTCTGAAAAACAAGCTCAAGATGGTAACAGTGTTACTCTCTCCTGCAACTACACTGGCACTGTTTATAATCTACTGTGGTATCGTCAGTATCAAAGATCCAAACCAGAACTCCTTCTGTACATGACTGAATCTGGAGATCCAGTTAAAGAAGATCCATCAGCCCACTGGTTATCTGCTAAAGTTGACAAACACAGAAAGCTCATGGATCTGGAAATCAGCCCTGCTAAAGTATCAGACTCTGCACAGTATTACTGCGCCCTGCAGCCCACAGTGACAGAAAACACTTTTCCTCTGCACATAATCTTTCTGTATATTAGTCATGCTTTTTTATTGATGCTTAACAAACATTCTACAGGAATGTATTATTTCAGTGACTGAATGAGCCATCAGTAACACAAGCGTCTCTTAATGAATCCTTAAGGATTAATACTACACATATTTCCATAGATACATGTAGGCACAGCTTAATGTGGAATGGAGCAGAAGAGCTCAAAGAGGCTTGATACACACCTAGTCATTGAACATTACATTCAAAACCACATACAACAATGATCATCATCTGCTCTGTTCTAACATTTGTCTTGGAGTTAAGGTGAGCCACAGTCTTTTGACACCTTTTACTAATTCTATTATATTAATGTACAACTTTATGATTTTGGTAACACTGAACTGTTCATCTACTTTGCAGGTGAAGCTATAAGAGTCCTATCAGTTCAGATAAAGTATATGTGTCTTTAAACGAAGGCAGTAATGCTACACTGTCCTGTACCTTCGATGAATCAGCTTACCGTCTTCACTGGTATCGACAGAAGACTGGATCAAAGTTAGAGTTTCTGCTGCTAATTGATAAATCCACTAAAGTTGTAGTGCCAGCTAGTCCCAGCTCTTCCGCATACAGTATGTCCACTAGCATCCATAACAACAATCAGGTAGATCTGGAGATCACCTCTGCTCTGTATTACTGTGCTCTGCAAACCACAGTGACAGGAAAGTTTCAACACAGTACAAAAACAATATTTTGATCATTATTTTAAATGAATAAATTACTTGTACTGAGGTTTTGGCTTATATGCAGTCCTCTATGATTCTCTGTTTATACTGCATTTCAGCAATCACAATTTAACTACTCATGGCCACCAACAGGACTGCGGTGTGACATGGTTATCTCCATTGGGGGTGCTCCGATCACGATCGGCCGATCGTTATGCGCATCTTGTCAGTAAAGCCGGTTTTCTAATCAGCGGTTAATTCCATCAGGTGCGTGATTTCACATAGAGCAGCTGTTACTACACAGAGCCGTTGTTAACTGAGAAGATGCACCAAAAAACGCTGAAAATGAAGTGGATTGGCGGATCTTCTCTATTAACAACGGCTCTCTGTAGTAACAGCTGCTCTATGTGAAATCACGCACCTGATGGAATTAACCGCTGATTAGAAAACCGGCTTTATTGACGAGATGCGCATAATGATCGGCCGATCGTGATCGGAGCACCCCTAATCTCCATCTTTAAAAAGTCATATACAGCATTTTATAATTCAAGTGAATACTTATTTTATTCATAGTTATTTAACCTCTAATCAATTGCTATAAAAATATTAGTTCAAAACTTTATTAAAATTGTAAAGAAAAAAAATGTTGGCCACCTGGTAATTGTGATGAATGACAGAAATGAAATAAGAAAAAATAATACATTTAAAAATAAAATAAAAACGAGAAATTATATCTCCACCGTTTAATGTTTTCAGCTAAAGTTTAAGCATTACAAACTTATTATGCCTTTGCTTTAATATACACTGCTGGAGACTTTGAACCACAGGTCACATTAACTGGTTTTAAAGACTAAGGTATAAAAACTAAATAATTTTCCCATAGGGCGGAGCTTAATATCAAGATGTAGAAGCATTTTAATCTGAGGGAGGATGTCAGAATTCAAAGACATCCAGTCTGAAAGATACTCAAGTCTCTCAGATTCTTCTTCAGATTTCTGCTGTCATGATTATTTTTATTCTCCTCAGTTTTCTGTGGATGTGTATTGGTAAGATAAAATTCTCTCTAATCTAGACCTGCTATTTTTTCTTATTTACTACTACTTTTTACCAGGAGTTTACTGTTTGATTTATTATTTAGGCTTTTACTCTCCATTAGGTCACACAGAGGCAGACACAATAAAACCCTTGTCACCGAATGTAAATAGACGTGTTGGTGACAGTATTACTCTGTCCTGCAGTTATAAAGACTATACAGCTACTGTAAATAATTTACAATGGTACAGACAATATCCCAGATCCCAAACCGGAGTTCCTCCTTTACATCTTCCCACATGGAGCTGTAAGTGACGGCAGACCACCCAGATTTACTGCTGCAGTGAATAAAGACAACAAACAAGTGGATCTGAAGATCTCCTCTGCTGTAGAGACAGATTCTGCCATGTACTACTGTGCCCTGGTGCCCACAGTCACAGGAAACCCCCATGCTCTGTACAAAAACGTAATACCTTAACAGATCTTGCATTAAAAAATTTAAAAAAAAAAAAAATGAGACACCAGCTTCTAATCATGCACAATAAATCATCGCTGAACAGTTTTTTTCCCTCTCTAAATCTAATGAAACATTGTATTATATAAATGTGCTTTCATTTTGAGAAAGAAAAATAGCCAACCAGGGAAGAAGATAAAGCCTCAGCTGAATTCTAAAGTGGAATGCTTGAAAGCCTGATTCATTTAGAACCATCCTGCTTTGATAGTTTTACGATCACTCTTCATCAGAAACCATTTTTCTGTTTTGTTGGATACCACTGACATTACTCATAGTTAAATATTTATATATATATATATATATATATATTTTTTTTTTTTTTTTTTTTTTTTTATGTATTAAAATGTATCACATTGTGAACAAGTTACTTAGCATTAATTAAATTAATACAATTGCATGTATTTTGTCCATACAGGAAATAGTTTTGCTGACACAATACAGCCTTTGTCTTCAGAAAAATAAATTTTCAGAGGTGACAATGTGTCTCTGTCCTGTAACTACAGTGGGTGTTGTATATGACCCTTTTGGGGGATTTCGACCAGAATTTCTGATACTTGTAAATGAAAATTCAGAGGTATCTGAGCCTTCTCTTCGTCTGTCAGCAAAAGACTTAAAAAAGACCTTTACAAAAGACCTTAATTCTTGACAGAAGTAATCATCAGAGGGTAAAAATTTTCAATTTTATCAGTGATCCTCTATGATTCATGACGGTTTAAATGTGTTTTTTTTTTTGTTGTTTTTTCACCCAAAAGATGGCATTCTTCTCTAGTCTGTATTCCTCATGCACACAATCAGCTCAACACTTGTCATGAAAGGGCAAATCTTGCCACAGGGTGGAGCTCCAGGCTTAAATCACTGTGTTCCAGTCAGGAAAAAACACATCTGAGTTTGTCATTTCATTCCATCATGCTGCTCTGTGCACTCGTAATATTTTCAGTACTCGCAGGTGAGACTCATTTATTTTATCACGTCCTCTTTCGATTTAAAATGTTAGTATTGCATTTATCTGATCACAACAGTGAATTTAGTATGTCTTTTTTCAGGAGACTCTATTGGTGATCTAATAACATCTCATGGTTCTGAAAAACAAGCTCAAGATGGTAACAGTGTTACTCTCTCCTGCAACTACACTGGCACTGTGTATAATCTACTGTGGTATCGTCAGTATCAAAGATCCAAACCAGAACTCCTTCTGTACATGACTGAATCTGGAGATCCAGTTAAAGAAGATCCATCAGCCCACTGGTTATCTGCTAAAGTTGACAAACACAGAAAGCTCATGGATCTGAAAATCAGCCCTGCTAAAGTATCAGACTCTGCACAGTATTACTGCGCCCTGAGGCCCACAGTGACAGGAAACACTTTTCCTCTGCACATAATCTTTCTGTATATTAGTCATGCTTTTATTTATGCTTAACAAACATTTTACAGTATGTATTATTTCGAATACAACTAAAATCATTTGTGATACTATCCAATATTTGTATAATATAAATATAAGTATAGTATAAAAATAAAAATGGTAAAAAAAACACTTGGGTCTTATTATGAAAATGAAAAAAAATGAAATAAGAAAAATGGCATTAAGAATGTAAAAATAAGCAACTAGATCTCCGATATTCAGTTAGTTCTGTATAGTTATTGTGATTTTGCAATAAAAAACAGATATGTGAGAGAGAAATAACTCTACCAATGAATGTTTTCTGGCAAAGTATTAAAAAGTATTACAATCTTCTCACGTCTTTTCTTTAATACACATTAACAGAGACTTTGACTCACGGGTCACATGAACTGGTTTAAGCATAAAGACTTTTTCCAGTGGGTGGAGCTTAATATCAGGATGATTAGCATTTTAATCTGAGGGAGGATGTCAGAATTCAAAGACATCCAGTCTGAATGATACTCAAGTCTCTCAGATTCTTCTCCAGATTTCTGCTGTCATGATTATTTTCACTCTCCTCAGTTTTATGTGGATGTGTATTGGTAAGATAAAGTTTTATTTTTTCGTCTAGTCCAGACCAGTTACCTTTTGCTTATTTTCTACTTGCTACGTTTTACCATTTAAATTCTGTCTAATTAGGCTTTACTCTCCATTAGGTCACACAGAGGCAGACACAATAAAACCCTTGTCACCGAATGTAAATAAACGTGTTGGTGACACTGTTACTCTGTCCTGCAGTTATAAAGACTATTCGGGTACTGTAGATAATTTACAATGGTACAGACAATATCCCAGATCCAAACCGGAGTTCCTCCTTTACATCTTCCAACATGGAGCTGTAAGTGACGGCAGACCACCCAGATTTACTGCTGCAGTGAATAAAGACAACAAACAAGTGGATCTGAAGATCTCCTCTGCTGTAGAGACAGATTCTGCTCTGTACTACTGTGCCCTGGTGCCCACAGTCACAGGAAATCTAACTGCATCATACAAAAACCTCCCATGTCATCATAAAGAAAGATGAAGCCTCAAACACTTAAATCATCCTGTCTCAAAGGCCAGTGCATAATCAACAGAATAGTTTGTAATTTTGCTAAAACAAGTCATAACATACAATACAGTCATATAGTGAAAAGTTCTGACTGAAATAGTACTTTTTTGCAGAATGCGGCGCTGTTTTTTCATTCTTACATTTTGCAAGTTTGCATCTTCTGCTGCGTATGAGTTCCATTTCACATTATCATTAGATTAATTTTCTGTCATTTTTGTTATTTCACAGGTCAGATTCTGCCCCTGTATTTACGATTATTATGTATGTTTAAAGTAAGAGTTTGACATTAGTATTGTTAGACAGTAGACAGTACTGTCAGTTTGTTTCAGATTACGTTGGTTAATCTAATTGGTTGTTCCCAAGCTTACTATAAAAAGAGAGCTTGCATCAATGCTGCAGTGTTCTTGTTATTGATAATATTCCAGATACTGCTGAACAATTCTGTGAAGATCATTTCACCTATTGTTCACTTTAACAATCATCGTTTATTTTTATTTTACATATTCTGCCAGAGGGAGGAGCTATAGGATTCATGTTTTTCATTACCCAGCTCCAGCTTTATTGAATTTTAGGAGGAAATTGATTCTCATAGTAATTTTGTCTTTATATATAAGATGTTGTTCCTGATTTTAGTCAGTATTCCTCTGCTCAAAGGTCAGTTACTGATTTTTCCCCCACTGTTATTATATATTCAGTGTGAACTACATTTATGCATCCTAATTTAATGAGTCCAAATGAATAATTTATCATTTTTGATTTTTCTTCTACACAGAGAATGCTGATGCAAATACAATAAACCCACTGGTGTCAGAGAAGCACATCACGGCAGGAGACAGTGTTACCCTCTCCTGTGATTACAGTGGAGGTGTTAACACACTGCAGTGGTATCGACAATATCCAGGACCTCAATTTGAGTTCCTTATATTTGTCACAGAGCTCAATGGCCGGTCAGAGCCTGCTTTACGACTTTCATCTGTGGCTGATAAACGTAATAAACGCATGAATCTCAGGCAGAAATGGAAGATTCTGCTTTGTACTACAGTGCCCTGATGCCCATGACGGGAAACACAACACTGTAAAAAACCTGATATCATTGGCAGTAGACATAGATTCAACATCAGATTTTAACCAATGTTTCAAAATATTTCTACAAATCAAAGTGTGATGACTTCGCTTGAATGAAGCACAAAGGTGATGTTTCAGAGAATAAATATGAGTTTATGCATTGATCAAGCTAGAATTTTCATTACATCGTGTTCGTGACATATGTTTACCTCTGAGTATACAGTGACTGCTAAATCTCATGTTAAGAGGTTTGAATATAAAGACACCATAAAAAAAGCAGGCTAAACTAAATAACTTTCCCATAGGGTGGAGCTTAATATCAGGATGAAGAAGCATTTTAATCTGAGGGAGGATGTCAGAATTCAAAGACATCCAGTCTGAATGATACTCAAGTCTCTCAGATTCTTCTTCAGATTTCTGCTGTCATGATTATTTTTACTCTCCTCAGTTTTTTGTGGATGTGTATTGGTAAGATAAAGTTGTCAAGTTTTTCCTCCAATCTAGGCTGTTGCTTTTTTACTTATTTACATATGCTTTACCATTGAATTGCTGTCTAATAAGACTTTTACTCTTCATTACCAGGTCACACAGAGGCAGACACAATAAAACCCTTGTCACCGAATGTAAATAGACGTGTTGGTGACAGTATTACTCTGTCCTGCAGTTATAAAGACTATACAGGTGTTGTACAGAATTTACAATGGTACAGACAATATCCCAGATCCAAACCGGAGTTCCTCCTTTACATCTTCCCACATGGAGCTTTAAGTGACGGCAGACCACCCAGATTTACTGCTGCAGTGAATAAAGACAACAAACAAGTGGATCTGAAGATCTCCTCTGCTGTAGAGACAGATTCTGCTCTGTACTACTGTGCCCTGGTGCCCACAGTCACAGGAAATCTAACTGCATCATACAAAAACCTCCCATGTCATCATTAAAGATAGATGAAGCTTCAGTTACATACAGTACTTCATCCTTTCTCAAATACCAAATGCATCACCACAATAGTTCATCCTTTCACTGAAACAAATCACATCATGCTTATTCACACCAAAGTACACATCTCCCCATGACTAAAAATTGTACAGAAAACATTACACTTAACCGTATTTGCCAAGAGGTGGCGCTACATGACTAACCTCCTTGCTTTAAGCGAGTTTATCTTACAAAATAATTGTTGTTTTATTCTATGGGATTTTTTTTTTTTTTTTTTTTTTTACACAGATTTTGAGCATATAATTTATTATACTTTGCTTAATGGTCAATGATTTAAATATCTGATGTGCAAGATATTTTCAGTTAGTCCAGCATTCTTGAAAACATGTTCCAAAAGGCACAGCAATGCCATTAAAAAATATATTTTTCAGTTCACCCTTTCAGTGAACTGTTCTTAAAATAACTTTTTTATTATTAGTATTGCAAAGAGTATTTTAATAATCCAAGGTAACTTTTTCTTAAAGTAAATTAATACATAAATAAAATAAGTGAAATTGGAATGGGATATCAATGGAATATCACATTTTCATGGAACATCGATTCAAGGACCTTTTTTGAAGATAAAAAAATTACACTCAGTGTAGTCTTATTGCTGAACGAATTAGTCCGTTTTTTTTTTTTTTGTAGTGAAAAAAATCACATAGTTACATCTTAATTACTGAAAGATACATTTGAAAGCTGCTGATTAATTTTTTTTGGATTCCCATCCCCACTGCTTGGAGAAGAATAAAACTTTATATGTAATCCTTCAAAGTTGTCAGAAGGAGGAGCTCTTTGAGAGTGTTTTTCATTTCTGACATCTAAGTGTGCTGGCATTCTGTGACATAAAACAACATCATGTGGCTCTATTTACCGTTGCTCCTTTCAGCACTTGTAGGTGAGAATGTTTTACTTTTCATATTAATTCTTCATGCTAATTTGTCATTCATTAACATTTTAATTATTTAGATTTTAAATATAAATTAATATTTTGTGTGTGTGTGTGTGACAGGAGACTCTCTTGGTGATCTAATAACATCTCATGGTTCTGAAAAACAAGCTCAAGATGGTAACAGTGTTACTCTCTCCTGCAACTACACTGGCACTGTGTATAATCTACTGTGGTATCGTCAGTATCAAAGATCCAAACCAGAACTCCTTCTGTACATGACTGAATCTGGAGATCCAGTTAAAGAAGATCCATCAGCCCACTGGTTATCTGCTAAAGTTGACAAACACAGAAAGCTCATGGATCTGGAAATCAGCCCTGCTAAAGTATCAGACTCCGCACAGTATTACTGCGCCCTGAGGCCCACAGTGACAGGAAACTCTTTTCCTCTGCACATAATCTTTCTTTATATAACTCATGCTTTTTATTGATGCTTAACAAACATTTTACAGTATTTATTATTTCGGATACAACTAAAATCATTTGTGATACTATCCAATATTTGTATAACATAAATATAAGTATAATATAAAAGTTCAAAAAAAAAAAAAAAAAAAAATGATTTCTAACACTTGGTTCTTATTATGAAAATGAAAAAAAAAATGAAATAAGAAAAATGGCATTAAGAATGTAAAAATAAGCAACTAGATCTCCGATATTCAGTTAGTTCTGTATAGTTATTGTGATTTTGCAATAAAAAACAGATATGTGAGAGAGAAATAACTCTACTAATTAATGTTTTCTGGCAAAGTATTAAAAAGTATTACAATCTTCTCACGTCTTTTCTTTAATACACATTAGCAGAGACTTTGACTCACGGGTCACATGAACTGGTTTAAGTATAAAGACTTTTTCCAGTGGGTGGAGCTTAATATCAGGATGAAGAAGCATTTTAATCTGAGGGAGGATGTCAGAATTTAGAGACATCCAGTCTGAATGATACTCAAGTCTTTCAGATTCTTCTTCAGATTTCTGCTGTCATGATTATTTTCACTCTCCTCAGTTTTATGTGGATGTGTATTGGTAAGATAAAGTTTTACTTTTCTGTCTAGTCCAGACCAGTTACCTTTTGCTTATTTTCTACTTGCTACTTTTTACCATTTAAATTCTGTCTAATTAGGCTTTACTCTCCATTACCAGGTCACACAGAGGCAGACACAATAAAACCCTTGGCACTGAA
This sequence comes from Carassius auratus, assembly GCF_003368295.1. NCBI lineage: Eukaryota > Metazoa > Chordata > Actinopteri > Cypriniformes > Cyprinidae > Carassius > Carassius auratus. The sequence goes on along the minus strand of NW_020524158.1, from coordinate 95,676 downwards.
TGTAAATAAACGTGTTGGTGACAGTATTACTCTGTCCTGCAGTTATAAAGACTATTCGGGTACTGTACAGAATTTACAATGGTACAGACAATATCCCAGATCCAAACCGGAGTTCCTCCTTTACATCTTCCAACATGGAGCTGTAAGTGACGGCAGACCACCCAGATGTAATGCTGCAGTGAATAAAGACAACAAACAAGTGGATCTGAAGATCTCCTCTGCTGTAGAGACAGATTCTGCTCTGTACTACTGTGCCCTGAAGCCCACAGTCACAGGAAATCTAACTGCATCATACAAAAACCTCCCATGTCATCATTAAAGATAGATGAAGCCTCAAACACTTAAATCATCCTGTCTCAAAGGCCAGTGCATAATCAACACAATAGTTTGTAATTTTGCTAAAACAAGTCATAACATACAATACAGTAATATAGTGAAAAGTTCTGACTGAAATAGTACTTTTTTGCAGGAGGCGGCGCTGTTTTTTCATTCTTACATTTTGCAAGTTTGCATCTTCTGCTGCGTATGAGTTCCATTTCACATTATTATTAGATTAATTTTCTGTCATTTTTGTTATTTCACAGGTCAGATTCTGCCCCTGTATTTACGATTATTATGTATGTTTAAAGTAAGAGTTTGACATTAGTATTGTTAGACAGTAGACAGTACTGTCAGTTTGTTTCAGATTACGTTGGTTAATCTAATTGGTTGTTCCCAAGCTTACTATAAAAAGAGAGCTTGCATCAATGCTGCAGTGTTCTTGTTATTGATAATATTCCAGATACTGCTGAACAATTCTGTGAAGATCATTTCACCTATTGTTCACTTTAACAATCATCGTTTATTTTTCTTTTACATATTCTGCCAGAGGGAGGAGCTATAGGATTCATGTTTTTCATTACCCAGCTCCAGCTTTATTGAATTTTAGGAGGAAATTGATTCTCATAGTCATTTGTGTCTCTTTAAGATGTTGTTCCTGATTTTAATCAGTATTCCTCTGCTCAAAGGTCAGTTAATGATTTTTTTCCCCACTGTTATTATATATTCAGTGTGAACTACATGTATGTATCTTAATTTAATGAGTCCAAATGAATAATTTATCATTTTTGATTTTTCTTCTACACAGAGAATGCTGATGCAAATACAATAAACCCACTGGTGTCAGAGAAGCACATCACGGCAGGAGACAGTGTTACCCTCTCCTGTGATTATAGTGGAGGTGTTAACACACTGCAGTGGTATCGACAATATCCAGGACCTCAATTTGAGTTCCTTATATTTGTCACAGAGCTCAATGGCCGGTCAGAGCCTGCTTTACGACTTTCATCTGTGGCTGATAAACGTAATAAACGCATGAATCTCAGGCAGAAATTGAAAGATTCTGCTTTGTACTACAGTGCCCTGATGCCCATGACGGGAAACACAACACTGTAAAAAACCTGATATCATTGGCAGTAGACATAGATTCAACATCAGATTTTAACCAATTTTTCAAAATATTTCTACAAATCAAAGTGTGATGACTTCGCTTGAATGAAGCACAAAGGTGATGTTTCAGAGAATATATATCAGTTTATGCATTGATAAAGCTAGAATTTTCATTACATCGTGTTCGTGACATATGTTTACCTCTGAGTATACAGTGACTGCTAAATCTCATGTTAAGAGGTTTGAATATAAAGACACCATAAAAAAAGCAGGCTAAACTAAATAACTTTCCCATAGGGCGGAGCTTAATATCAGGATGAAGAAGCATTTTAATCTGAGGGAGGATGTCAGAATTCAAAGACATCCAGTCTGAATGATACTCAAGTCTCTCAGATTCTTCTTCAGATTTCTGCTGTCATGATTATTTTCACTCTCCTCAGTTTTTTGTGGATGTGTATTGGTAAGATAAAGTTGTCAAATTTTGACTCCAATCTAGGCTGTTGCTTTTTTACTTATTTACATATGTTTTACCATTTAATTGCTGTCTAATAAGACTTTTACTCTTCATTACCAGGTCACACAGAGGCAGACACAATAGAACCCTTGTCACCGAATGTAAATAAACGTGTTGGTGACAGTATTACTCTGTCCTGCAGTTATAAAGACTATTCGAGTAATGTAAATAATTTACAATGGTACAGACAATATCCCAGATCCAAACCGGAGTTCCTCCTTTACATCTTCCCACATGGAGCTGTAAGTGACGGCAGACCACCCAGATTTACTGCTGCAGTGAATAAAGACAACAAACAAGTGGATCTGAAGATCTCCTCTGCTGTAGAGACAGATTCTGCTCTGTACTACTGTGCCCTGGTGCCCACAGTCACAGGAAATCTAACTGCATCATACAAAAACCTCCCATGTCATCATTAAAGATAGATGAAGCTTCAGTTACATACAGTACTTCATCCTTTCTCAAATACCAAATGCATCACCACAATAGTTCATCCTTTCACTGAAACAAATCACATCATGCTTATTCACACCAAAGTACACATCTCCCCATGACAAAAAATTTGTCCAGAAAAGATTACACTTAACCGTATTTGCCAAGAGGTGGCGCTACATGACTTACCTCCTTGCTTTAAGCGAGTTTATCTTACAAAATAATTGTTGTTTTATTCTATGGGATTGTTTTCTTTTTTTTTTTCTTTTTTTTTTAAACAGATTTTGAGCATATAATTTATTATACTTTGCTTAATGGTCAATGATTTAAATATCTGATGTGCAAGATATTTTCAGTTAGTCCAGCATTCTTGAAAACATGTTCCAAAAGGCACAGCAATGCCATTAAAAAATATATTTTTCAGTTCACTCTTTCAGTGAACTGTTCTTAAAATAACTTTTTTATTATTAGTATTGCAAAGAGTATTTTAATAATCCAAGGTAACTTTTTCTTAAAGTAAATTAATACATAAATAAAATAAGTGAAATTGGAATGGGATATCAATGGAATATCACATTTTTATGGAACATCGATTCAAGGACCTTTTTTGAAGATAAAAAAAGTCTTATTGCTGAACGTATTAGTCCGTTTTTTTTTTTTTTGTAGTGAAAAAAATCACATAGTTACATCTTAATTACTGAAAGATACATTTGAAAGCTGCTGAATTTTTTTTTTATTCCCATCCCCACTGCTTGGAGAAGAATAAAACTTTATATGTAATCCTTCAAAGCTGTCAGAAGGAGGAGCTCTTTGAGTGTGTTTTTCATTTCTGACATCTAAGTGTGCTGGCATTCTGTGACATAAAACAACATCATGTGGCTCTATTTACCGTTGCTCCTTTCAGCACTTGTAGGTGAGAATGTTTTACTTTTCATATTAATTCTTCATGCTAATTTGTCATTCATTAACATTTTAATTATTTAGATTTTAAATATAAATTAATATTTTGTGTGTGTGTGTGTGTGTGTGTGTGTGTGTGACAGGAGACTCTCTTGGTGATCTAATAACATCCCATGGTTCTGAAAAACAAGCTCAAGATGGTAACAGTGTTACTCTCTCCTGCAACTACACTGGCACTGTGTATAATCTACTGTGGTATCGTCAGTATCAAAGATCCAAACCAGAACTCCTGTACATGACTGAATCTGGAGATCCAGTTAAAGAAGATCCATCAGCCCACTGGTTATCTGCTAAAGTTGACAAACACAGAAAGCTCATGGATCTGGAAATCAGCCCTGCTAAAGTATCAGACTCTGCACAGTATTACTGCGCCCTGAAGCCCACAGTGACAGGAAACTCTTTTCCTCTGCACATAATCTTTCTTTATATAACTCATGCTTTTTATTGATGCTTAACAAACATTTTACAGTATGTATTATTTCGGATACAACTAAAATCATTTGTGATACTATCCAATATTTGTATAATATAAATATAAGTATAATATAAAAGTTCAATAAAAATGGTAAATAAATAAAATAAAAAAAAAATAAAATAAAAATGATTTCTAACACTTGGGTCTTATTATGAAAATGAAAAAAAAAATGAAATAAGAAAAATGGCATTAAGAATGTAAAAATAAGCAACTAGATCTCCGATATTCAGTTAGTTCTGTATCGTTATTGTGATTTTGCAATAAAAAACAGATATGTGAGAGAGAAATAACTCTACCAATGAATGTTTTCTGGCAAAGTATTAAAAAGTATTACAATCTTCTCACGTCTTTTCTTTAATACACATTAGCAGAGACTTTGACTCACGGGTCACATGAACTGGTTTAAGTATAAAGACTTTTTCCAGTGGGTGGAGCTTAATATCAGGATGAAGAAGCATTTTAATCTGAGGGAGGATGTCAGAATTTAGAGACATCCAGTCTGAATGATACTCAAGTCTCTCAGATTCTTCTTCAGATTTCTGCTGTCATGATTATTTTCACTCTCCTCAGTTTTATGTGGATGTGTATTGGTAAGATAAAGTTTTATTTTTTTGTCTAGTCCAGACCAGTTACCTTTTGCTTATTTTCTACTTGCTACGTTTTACCATTTAAATTCTGTCTAATTAGGCTTTACTCTCCATTACCAGGTCACACAGAGGCAGACACAATAAAACCCTTGTCACTGAATGTAAATAAACGTGTTGGTGACAGTATTACTCTGTCCTGCAGTTATAAAGACTATTCGGGTACTGTAAATAATTTACAATGGTACAGACAATATCCCAGATCCAAACCGGAGTTCCTCCTTTACATCTTCCCACATGGAGCTGTAAGTGACAGCAGACCACCCAGATTTACTGCTGCAGTGAATAAAGACAACAAACAAGTGGATCTGAAGATCTCCTCTGCTGTAGAGACAGATTCTGCTCTGTACTACTGTGCCCTGAAGCCCACAGTCACAGGAAATCTAACTGCATCATACAAAAACCTCCCATGTCATCATTAAAGATAGATGAAGCTTCAGTTACATACAGTACTTCATCCTTTCTCAAATACCAAATGCATCACCACAATAGTTCATCCTTTCACTGAAACAAATCACATCATGCTTATTCACACCAAAGTACACATCTCCCCATGACTAAAAATTGTACAGAAAACATTACACTTAACCGTATTTGCCAAGAGGTGGCGCTACATGACTAACCTCCTTGCTTTAAGCGAGTTTATCTTACAAAATAATTGTTGTTTTATTCTATGGGATTTTTTTTTTTTTTTTTTTTACACAGATTTTGAGCATATAATTTATTATACTTTGCTTAATGGTCAATGATTTAAATATCTGATGTGCAAGATATTTTCAGTTAGTCCAGCATTCTTGAAAACATGTTCCAAAAGGCACAGCAATGCCATTAAAAAATATATTTTTCAGTTCACCCTTTCAGTGAACTGTTCTTAAAATAACTTTTTTATTATTAGTATTGCAAAGAGTATTTTAATAATCCAAGGTAACTTTTTCTTAAAGTAAATTAATACATAAATAAAATAAGTGAAATTGGAATGGGATATCAATGGAATATCACATTTTTATGGAATATCGATTCAAGGACCTTTTTTGAAGATAAAAAAAATTACACTCAGTGTAGTCTTATTGCTGAACGTATTAGTCCGTTTTATTTATTTTTTTTTGTAGTGAAAAAATCACATAGTTACATCTTAATTACTGAAAGATACATTTGAAAGCTGCTGATGATTTTTTTTTTTTGATTCCCATCCCCATTGCTTGGAGAAGAATAAAACTTTATATGTAATCCTTCAAAGCTGTCAGAAGGAGGAGCTCTTTGAGTGTGTTTTTCATTTCTGACATCTAAGTGTGCTGTCATTCTGTGACATAAAACAACATCATGTGGCTCTATTTACCGTTGCTCCTTTCAGCACTTGTAGGTGAGAATGTTTTACTTTTCATATTAATTCTTCATGCTAATTTGTCATTCATTAACATTTTAATTATTTAGATTTTAAATATAAATTAATATTTGTGTGTGTGTGTGTTTTCGTGTGTGTGTGTGTGACAGGAGACTCTCTTGGTGATCTAATAACATCTCATGGTTCTGAAAAACAAGCTCAAGATGGTAACAGTGTTACTCTCTCCTGCAACTACACTGGCACTGTGTATAATCTACTGTGGTATCGTCAGTATCAAAGATCCAAACCAGAACTCCTTCTGTACATGACTGAATCTGGAGATCCAGTTAAAGAAGATCCATCAGCCCACTGGTTATCTGCTAAAGTTGACAAACACAGAAAGCTCATGGATCTGGAAATCAGCCCTGCTAAAGTATCAGACTCTGCACAGTATTACTGCGCCCTGCAGCCCACAGTGACAGGAAACTCTTTTCCTCTGCACATAATCTTTCTTTATATAACTCATGCTTTTCATTGATGCATTCATTCATTTAACAAATATATGTATTCTACAGTATGTATTATTTCTGATACAACTCAAATCATTTGTGATACTATCCAGTATTTGTATAATATAAATATAAGTATAATATAAAAGTTCACTAAAAATGGTAAAAAAAAAAATAATAATATAAAAAAAAGGATTTCTAACACTTGGGTGTTATTATGAAAATGAAAAAAAAAAAACATGAAATAAGAAAAATGGCATTAAGAATGTAAAAATAAGCAACTAGATCTCCGATATTCAGTTAGTTCTGTATAGTTATTGTGATTTTGCAATAAAAAACAGATATGTGAGAGAGAAATACCTCTACTAATTAATGTTTTCTGGCAAAGTTAAAAAGTATTACAATCTTCTCACGTCTTTTCTTTAATACACATTAACAGAGACTTTGACTCATGGGTCACATGAACTGGTTTAAGTATAAAGACTTTTTCCAGTGGGTGGAGCTTAATATCAGGATGATTAGCATTTTAATCTGAGGGATGATGTCAGAATTTAGACACATCCAGTCTGAATGATACTCAAGTCTTTCAGATTCTTCTCCAGATTTCTGCTGTCATGATTATTTTCACTCTCCTCAGTTTTATGTGGATGTGTATTGGTAAGATAAAGTTTTACTTTTCTGTCTAGTCCAGACCAGTATACCTTTTGCTTATTTTCTACTTGCTACGTTTTACCATTTAAATTCTGTCTAATTAGGCTTTACTCTCCATTACCAGGTCACACAGAGGCAGAAACAATAAAACACTTGTTACCGAATGCAAATAGACGTGTTGGTGACAGTATTACTCTGTCCTGCAGTTATAAAGACTTTTCAGGTACTGTACAGAATTTACAATGGTACAGACAATATCCCAGATCCAAACCGGAGTTCCTCCTTTACATCTTCCAACATGGAGCTGTAAGTGATGACAGACCACCCAGATTTACTGCTGCAGTGAATAAAGACAACAAACAAGTGGATCTGAAGATCTCCTCTGCTGTAGAGACAGATTCTGCTCTGTACTACTGTGCCCTGCAGCCCACAGTCACAGGAAATCTAACTGCATCATACAAAAACCTCCCATGTCATCATTAAAGATAGATGAAGCCTCAAAAACTTAAATCATCCTGTCTCAAAGGCCAGTGCATAATCAACACAATAGTTTGTAATTTTGTTAAAACAAGTCATAACATACAATACAGTTATATAGTGAAAAGTTCTGACTGAAATAATATACTTTTTTGCAGAAGGCGGCGCTGTTTTTCATTCTTACATTTTGAAAGTTTGCATCTTCTGCTGCGTATGAGTTCCATTTCACATTATCATTAGATTAATTTTCTGTCATTTTTGTTATTTTACAGGTCAGATTCTGCCCCTGTATTTATAATAATTATGTATGTTTAAAGTAAGAGTTTGACATTAGTATTGTTACACCATAGACAGTACTGTCAGTTTGTTTCAGATTACGTTGGTTAATCTAATTGGTTGTTCCCAAGCTTACTATAAAAAGAGAGCTTGCATCAATGCTGCAGTGTTCTTGTTACCAGGGCCGTGCAGAGACCCTTGGAGGGGCAGGTGCTCAAATTATAAAAGGGGCACATGGAACAAGGTTTAAATAGCGCGGTTCAAAATATCAATACAGCAATATATTGTGATGCATTCCTTGTCGATTCACGTGTCGATATGGATGATTATGTATTGATACGGCAGCAAATGCTGTGATTTGCTACATTTCCTTCTTTTTCTTCCTCCAACTCCATATCCTCATTTGATCTATTACTTTCCACTCTCTGTCCATCTAGTTACAAGGCTCAATTTACTATTTCAGCATTAATCTATTATTTTAACCATCACTACTACTCTTGCACCTAATCAATAAGTCCACCTTAAATATTGATACAAAACATTAAACAACTGATACACTGGAATATAGTGATTCATATTTTTATTACTGTTGTAGTTCTTATTGTCTAAAATTGAACACCTTTGCAATGTTAACAAATGACAGGCTACATGTGTTATTCATCTCCTTGACACTGCACTTTGATGCCAGGTCAGGTATATTATTCATTTTATATTGACATTGATATTTGTAAATTTATTTCCAGAGAGATATTATTGAGTTTACAGGGTAAAGTGGTCTTGCTGTAGTAAACACTGTTGCTATTGTAGAAAAGAAATATATATTTTGTGTCACATTTAAAATATAATTATATTTTAATTCCTTTCTGAATTGTTTTTATTTTCATAATGATTATTCAGATGATGAGAAAATCTGAATAAGGCTTACCAGTGTTGTGATCATTATTTTAAGGCACTCTGCGTGTTAAAAAATAAATACTGTAACATAATAAAAGTTTAGTCAAATAACATAAAAAGACCAGACCCCTCGATCAGGGGCGTCATGCATTCATGATTTTTGAGGGGGCACATTGGGGGGTATAAGTCATGCTATGAAAGCACTGTATAACTGATATAGGATTATGTTTTATTTATTTTTCCTTTTTATTCAAAACAATTCTAAACATGCTTAATATATCAGGAAATATCTCGATTCTCAAATGTGTAAGTAAACCCGTTTGGCACCTTTATAGATTGTTATTTAATCAATATATGGAAAAGTAGTGTAATCTATTAACTACACATAATACCCCGACTTTTTACTTAAGTGCCATATAATATTTTCAATATGACTGAATTTGCATTTAATGTAAATTTGAATAACAATATTGTAAGTTACTTATTTTAAAACTTTCATTTTACAGAGAGTAAAGAAAATTTACATTATCAAAGAACATTTTCATTCAGTCTAGCCAGAGTTCAGGCACTCTCAAAAACTCCCAATAAAATCACTGAAGCACTTTACATTACATTATGCACATCTGCACTTTTGCTGTTTCTGATGAGAGAATTCGCTAAATAATTCAGTCAGCGATTGACCGCGTTTCAGTGACGACTCTTCTGCATGTCTCTGATTGCGCAACAGAATCGTTTCTGATTGGTTATCATGAAGCGTTATACGAAAGCGTCTGTCTCTGCCACAGCGCCAGCCAGCGAACACAGATTTGAATTTAGCATTGAATTTGGAAGCTGCATTTAAAATCCACTTTGCTAACAAATCTTTGAATGGGCATGACGCCTCTGCCCTCGATGCCTGTGAAACAATTCTCCCTCAAACAGCACGCTAACGTTATTTCTACACTACAGCTACGCACTGCAGTATAAACAACATATCTGCATGTTCTCACATCTCGTCGTTCTTGTAAAATAATAATAAGAAAATAAATATCAAAATCACTTCGCTGAGAATGAAACACCACTTACCAGCTTCCGCGGTGTTGAAAATATCCTCTGGCAATTAAAAAATGCGCGGCTTGCGCGCGCCGCGAGACGAATCTTCCCGGTCGTCATAGGTGAAAGGTCATCATGTGGGTCATCTTATTGATGGCTAAATTATTGTTCAGAAATTTTACTAATATTTAGACTGGGCATAGGCAGGCATTCACAAAAAGGGTACGTTATGACAAAAAAAAAAAAAAATTGAGAAAATTTTGCTTTGACAAAAGGGCACTTTGGGCACCAAGGGGCAAAGGGGCAGGTGCTCAAGCACATATCGCTCCCCCCTCTGCACGTGCCTGCTTGTTACTAATAATATTCCAGGTATTCCTGAACAATTCTGTGAAGATCATTTCACCTATTGTTCACTTTAACAATCATCATTTATTTTTCTTATACATATTCTGCCAGAGGGAGGAGCTATAGGATTCATGTTTTTCATTACCCAGCTCCAGCTTTATTGAATTTTAGGAGGAAATTGATTCTCATAGTCATTTGTGTCTCTTTATACATAAGATGTTGTTCCTGATTTTAATCATTATTTCTCTGCTCAAAGGTCAGTTACAGATTTTTTCCCCCTATTATTATATATTCAGCGTGAACTACATGTATGTATCTTAATTTAATTAGTCCAAATAAATAATTTATCATCTTAGATTTTTCTTCTACACAGAGAATGCTGATGATAATACAATAAATCCACTGGTGTCAGAGAAGCACATCACGGCAGGAGACAGTGTTACCCTCTCCTGTGATTACAGTGGAGGTGTTAACACACTGCAGTGGTATCGACAATATCCAGGACCTCAAATTGAGTTCCTTATATTTGGCACAGAGCTCAATGGCCGGTCAGAGCCTGCTTTACGACTTTCATCTGTGGCTGATGAATGTAATAAACGCATGAATCTCAGCATCTTTCAGGCAGAAATGGAAGATTCTACTTTGTACTACAGTGCCCTGATGCCCATGACGGGAAACACAACACTGTAAAAAACCTGATATCATTGGCAGCAGACATAGATTAAACATCAGATTTTAACCAATTTTTCAAAATATTTTTACAAATCAAAGTGTGATGACTTCGCTTGAATGAAGCACAAAGGTGATGTTTCAGAGAATATATATCAGTTTATGCATTGATAAAGCTAGAATTTTCATTACATCGTGACATATGTTTACCTCTGAGTAGTGAGTGCTAAATCTCATGTTAAGAGGTTTAAATATAAAGACACCATAAAAAAGCAGGCTAAACTAAATAACTTTCCCATAGGGCGGAGCTTAATATCAGGATGAAGAAGCATTTTGATCTGAGGGAGGATGTCAGAATTCAAAGACATCCAGTCTGAATGATACTTAAGTCTCTCAGATTCTTCTTCAGATTTCTGCTGTCATGATTATTTTTACTCTCCTCACTTTTTTGTGGATGTGCATTGGTAAGATAAAGTTGTACAATTTTTACTCCAATCTAGGCTGTTATTTTTTTACTGATTTGCTGTTATGTTTTACCATTTAATTGCTGTCTAATAAGACTTTTACTCTCCATTAGGTCACACAGAGGCAGACACAATAAAACCCTTGGCACTGAATGTAAATAGACGTGTTGGTGACAGTATTACTCTGTCCTGCAGTTATAAAGACTATACAGCTGCTGTACAGAATTTACAATGGTACAGACAATATCCCAGATCCAAACCGGAGTTCCTCCTTTACATCTTCCAACATGGAGCTGTAAGTGATGACAGACCACCCAGATTTACTGCTGCAGTGAATAAAGACAACAAACAAGTGGATCTGAAGATCTCCTCTGCTGTAGAGACAGATTCTGCTCTGTACTACTGTGCCCTGGTGCCCACAGTCACAGGAAATCTAACTGCATCATACAAAAACCTCCCATGTCATCATTAAAGATAGATGAAGCTTCAGTTAGCTACATACATTACTTCATCCATCCATCCATCCATCCATCATCTTCCGCTTATCCGGGGCCGGGTCGCGGGGGCAACAGTCTAAGCAGAGACGCCCAGACTTCCCTCTCCCTAGCCACTTCCTCCAGCTCTTCCGGGGGGACCCCGAGGCGTTCCCAGGCCAGCCGGGAGACATAGTCCCTCCAGCGTGTCCTAGGTCTTCCCCGGGGCCTCCTCCCGGTGAGACGTGCCTGGAACACCTCCCTGGGAAGGCGTCCAGGAGGCATCCGAAATAGATGCCCGAGCCACCTCAGCTGGCTCCTCTCGATGTGGAGGAGCAACGGCTCTACTCTGAGCTCCTCCCGAGTGACCGAGCTTCTCACCCTATCTCTAAGGGAGCGCCCAGCCACCCGACGGAGAAAGCTCATTTCGGCCGCCTGTATCCGGGATCTTGTCCTTTCGGTCATGACCCACAGCTCATGACCATAGGTGAGAGTAGGAACGTAGATTGACCGGTAAATCGAGAGCTTTGCCTTACAGCTCAGCTCCTTCTTCACCACGACAGACCGGTACAGCGACCGCATTACTGCAGAAGCTGCACCGATCCGTCTGTCAATCTCACGTTCCATCCTTCCCTCACTCGTGAACAAGACTCCAAGATACCTGAACTCCTCCACTTGAGGCAGGAACTCTCCACCAACCTGAAGTGGGCAATCCACCCTTTTCCGACTGAGAACCATGGCCTCGGACTTGGAGGTGCTGATTCTCATCCCAGCCGATTCACACTCGGCTGCAAACCGTCCCAATGCACACTGAAGGTCCTGGTCTGAGGATGCCAACACGACAACATCATCCGCAAAAAGCAGCGACGAAATCGTATGGTCCCCAAACCGGACACTCTCCGGCCCTTGGCTGCGCCTAGAAATTCTGTCCATAAAAATTATGAACAGAACCGGTGACAAAGGGCAGCCCTGCCGGAGTCCAACATGCACCGGGAACAGGTCTGACTTACTGCCGGCAATGCGAACCAAGCTCTTGCTCCGGTCGTACAGGGACCGAACAGCCCTAAGTAGGGAGCCGCCGACCCCATACTCCCGGAGCACCCTCCACAGGATGTCGCGAGGAACACGGTCGAATGCCTTCTCCAAGTCCACAAAACACATGTGGACTGGTTGGGCAAACTCCCATGAACCCTCCAGCACCCTGGAAAGGGTATAGAGCTGGTCCAGTGTTCCACGACCGGGACGAAAACCACACTGTTCCTCCTGGATCCGAGGTTCCACTATCGGCCGAATTCTCCTCTCCAGTACCCTGGCATAGACTTTTCCAGGGAGGCTGAGAAGTGTGATCCCCCTATAGTTGGAACACACTCTCCGGTCCCCCTTCTTGAAAAGAGGGACCACCACCCCGGTCTGCCAGTCCAGAGGTACTGTCCCCAACCGCCATGCGATGTTGCAGAGGCGTGCCAGCCAAGACAGCCCCACAACATCCAGAGACTTGAGGTACTCGGGGCGGATCTCGTCCACCCCCGGTGCCTTGCCACCGAGGAGCTTTTTAACTACCTCGATGACTTCAGCCCGGGTGATGGACGAGTGCCCCCCCGAGTCCCCAGCCACTGCTTCCTCAACGGAACACAAGTCGGTGGGATTGAGAAGATCCTCGAAGTATTCCTTCCACCGCCCGACGATATCCCCAGTTGAGGTCAACAGGTGCCCATCTCTACTGTAAACAGTGTTGGTAGGGCACTGCTTCCCCCTCCTGAGGCGTCGAACAGTTTGCCAGAATCTCTTCGAGGCCAACCGATAGTCCTTCTCCATGGCCTCACCGAACTCCTCCCAGGCCCGAGTTTTTGCCTCCACGACTACCCGGGCTGCAGTCCGCTTGGCCTGCCGGTACCCGTCAGCTGCCTCCGGAGTCCCACAAGCCATCCAGGCCCGATAGGACTCCTTCTTCAGCTTGACAGCATCCCTTACTTCCGGTGTCCACCACCGGGTTCGGGGATTGCCGCCTCGACAGGCACCGGAGACCTTACGGCCACAGCTCCGAGCAGCCGCAGCGACAATGGAGGTGGAGAACATGGTCCACTCGGACTCAATATCTCCAGACTCCCTCGGGATCCGGTCGAAGCTCTGCCGGAGGTGGGAGTTGAAGATCTCTCTGACAGGGGGCTCGGCCAAACGTTCCCAACAGACCCTCACAGTCCGTTTGGGTCTGCCGAGTCTGTCCAGCTTCCTCCCCCGCCATCGGATCCAACTCACCACCAGGTGGTGATCAGTTGACAGCTCCGCCCCTCTCTTCACCCGAGTGTCCAAGACATATGACCGAAGGTCTGATGACACGACCACAAAGTCGATCATCGACCTCCGGCCAAGGGTGTCCTGGTGCCACGTGCACTGGTGGACACCCTTATGCTTGAACATGGTGTTCGTTATGGACAAACCGTGGTTAGCACAGAAATCCAATAACAGAACACCGCTCGGATTCAGGTCAGGGGGGCCGTTCCTCCCAATCACGCCCCTCCAGGTGTCACTGTCACTGCCCACGTGAGCGTTGAAGTCCCCCAGTAGAACTACGGAGTCTCCAGTTGGAGCACTTTCCAGCACCCCTCCCAGAGACTCCAAGAAGGCCGGGTAGTCCGCACTGCCGTTCGGCCCGTAGGCACAAACGACAGTGAGAGACCTATCCCCGACTCGAAGGCGCAGGGAAGCGACCCTCTCGTTCACTGGGGTAAACTCCAACACATGGCGGCTGAGCTGGGGGGCTATTAGCAAACCCACTCCTGCCCTCCGCCTCTCACCATGGGCAACTCCAGAGTGGTAGAGAGTCCAGCCTCTCTCAAGAAGTGTGGTTCCAGAGCCCAAGCTGTGCGTTGAGGTGAGCCCGACTATCTCTAGTCGGTACCTCTCGACCTCCCGCACAAGCTCAGGCTCCTTCCCCGCCAACGAGGTGACATTCCACGTCCCTAAAGCCAGATTCCGTGTCCAGAGATCGGGTCGTCGGGGGTCTCGCCTTCGACTGTCGCCCGATCCTCTATGCACCGGCCCCTTACGCTCCCTCCTGCAGGTGGTGAGCCCACAGGAGGGCGGCCCCACGTCACTCCTTCGGGCTAAGCCCGGCCGGACCCCATGGGGGAAGGCCCGGCCACCAGGCGCTCGCATACGGGCCCCAACCCCGGGCCTGGCTCCAGGGTGGGGCCCCGGCTGCGCCATGCCGGGCGACGTCACGGTCCTTGATTTTAAATCTGCCATAAGGGGTTTTATGAACTCATTACTTCATCCTTTCTCAAATACCAAATGCATCACCACAATAGTTCATCCTTTCACTGGAACAAATCACATCATGCTTATTCACACCAAAGTTCGCATCTCCCCATGTCTAAAAATTTTACAGCAAACATTACACTTAACCGTATTTGCCAAGAGGTGGCGCTACATGACTAACCTCCTTGCTTTAAGCGAGTTTATCTTACAAAATAATTGTTGTTTTATTCTACGGGAATTGTTTTTTAAACAGATTATGAGCATATAATTTATTATACTCTGCTTAATGGTCAATGATTTAAATATCTGATGTGCAAGATATTTTCAGTTAGTTCAGCATTCTTGAAAACAAAGATTCCAAAAGGAGTTTTCACAGCAATTCCATTAAAAAAATATTTATATTATAAAAATAACTTTTTTAATTAATAGTATTGCAAAGAGCATTTTAATAATCCAAGGTAACTTTTTCTTCAAATAAATGAATACATAAATAAAATAAGTGAAATTGATATCAATGGGATATCACATTTTTATGGAACATCGATTCAAGGACCTTTTTTGAAGATAAAAAAATTACACTCAGTGTAGTCTTATTGCTGAACGTATTAGTCCGTTTTTTTTTTTTTTTTTTTTTTTTGTAGTGAAAAAATCACATAGTTACATCTTAATTACTGAAAGATAAATTTGAAAGCTGCTGATGACTTCCTTTGGATTCCCATCCCCACTGCTTGGAGAAGAATAAAACTTTATATGTAATCCTTCAAAACTGTCAGAAGGAGGAGCTCTTTGAGAGTGTTTTTCATTTCTGACATCTAAGTGTGCTGTCATTCTGTGACATAAAACAACATCATGTGGCTCTATTTACCTTTGCTCCTTTCAGCACTTGTAGGTGAGAATGTTTTACTTTCCATATTAATTCTTCATGCTAATTTGTTATTCATTAACCTTTTAAATTATTTAGAGTTTAAATATAAATTAATTAAAAAAAAAAATTGTGTGACAGGCGACACTTTTGGTGATCTAATAACATCCCATGGTTCTGAAAAACAAGCTCAAGATGGTAACAGTGTTACTCTCTCCTGCAACTACACTGGCACTGTTTATAATCTACTGTGGTATCGTCAGTATCAAAGATCCAAACCAGAACTCCTTCTGTACATGACTGAATCTGGAGATCCAGTTAAAGAAGATCCATCAGCCCGCTGGTTATCTGCTAAAGTGGACAAAAACAGAAAGCTCATGGATCTGGAAATCAGCCCTGCTAAAGTATCAGACTCTGCACAGTATTACTGTGCCCTGAAGCCCACAGTGACAGGAGACACTTTTCTCTTGTACAAAATCTTGCCACTGGTAGAGCATAACATCTAAAAGCTGACAGACTGGCTGACAATGTATTTTACTTTTATTCAACTGTTTTTATTTTTTTGTATTTAACTGTAGCCTATTATTAATTTATTTATTTTTTCTCAGTCAGAAATATGTAGTTTTGACAAAAGTATTACTATATCGTGGGGGCTTGAAAATAAAAACATGTTTTAATATGACAGTACTCATCTAAACACATTTAAACAGGTACAGTGTAGAAACTATTCCTTTCCTTTTGCCCTCAGTAAATATAGCTGGAAAAAACAAAAACTGTGTCTGTTTTCATTTCAGGCTGCAAAGAAACAAAATGTGATTATTTTACAGGGGGTGATTCTTTTCTTTACCCACCGTACTATGTGGGAGGAGCTCAGTGTTTGGTAGACTCCAGCAGAACAAACCAAAGATACAACACTGACGTTCCTTCATACAGATCCTGATAGAAACCTGAACGAAAATGTTTCTCATCTATTCGGTTTTAATATTTCTCCTAAGCTACAGTACGTAATATAACTTATATTCTACATCTCAAATTACTGAAAGAATAAGCTATTTATCAAAGAAGTGTAAATTAAATTTAAAATGACAACTAAAATTACTTTCTTTGCAGATGGAGTATGTGGGAATGTCATCAGACCAAACCAACCGTCTGTAGTTTTAACTGAAGGAAGAAACACCACTCTGTCCTGTACATATGATGGATCAGCTTACAGTCTCCACTGGTATCGACAGAAGCCTGGATCAAGACCAGAGTTTCTGCTGCTGATTGTTGAGTCTTCTAAAACTGTAGTTCCAGCTTCTCCACCGTACCCACATATGTCCATCAGACTCCGTAATAATAATGATGTGGATCTGATCATCTCCTCTGCTGCTGTATCAGATTCTGCTCTGTATTACTGTGCCCTGGAGCCCACAGTGACAGGAAAACCTACTACATTGTACAAAAACTGTTTCCTTTTCCTTGCTATACAGTCCGATTTCTAAGAACCCTTAATTTACTGGAATATTTAATTACTTTGGATTTATTTATTTATTTATTTTGTATTGAACTAAAAGGCTTTATGGTTACTTTTGGAAATAGACATGCAGTCTAATGAAAACATTGTTTTCGTCATTTTACTGCAAAATAACTTTGCAATATAGTTAATCAATACATTTTTTCCCACTTTTGTAATTATAGAAACATTCATGAAAAAGCTGTTAATGTTTAAAATGTGTTTAGTTTGCCTGATTTAAATTAGTGAGCACCAGTTTAACATGCATCTGCCAGAAGGTGGAGCTCTAGGTTCAGTCATTTTAAAATAGAGCACACAGACATAAACAGACAGATTTCACTAAGGAAAGTCACAATTTAAGGCCTTTTTGTTTCTTGCTGGTGTAGATGTTTTTTGTTTCTTCTGGTCCTCTTGATACTTTCTCCTCTTAAGGGTATGTAATTTCTAAGAATAACTTCCAAATAGAAAAATACTAATTTTAATTGTTAATGTATCAATAAAACACCTGTTTAGACTTTTTTTTTTCAAACAGAGAATGCTGACGCTGAAATGATAACCTCATTCTTCACAAAGCAGCACGTTTTGGCAGGAAAAGATATTACTATTTCCTGCAATTACAGTGGCTATGTTCCAAATTTGCAATGGTATCATCAGTATCCTGGATCCAAACCTGAGAATATAATTTTTTTATACTGAGACCAGCAGTCAGTCAGAGCCCAGGCTTCGTCTGTATGCTATGGCCGATAAAATAATCAAACTTATGAATTTGAGCATATCTTCTCAAATGGATGATTCTGCCATGTACTATGCCCTGGAGCCCACAGTGACAGGAAACACAACTGCACTGTAACGTTCTTATGGCCTATTCTTACTAGAAGGCACTTTCACACCAGTTTTCCCTAATTGTCTTTCCTGACTGATATGATGTGATGCACTTTTTTTATGACAAAAAGAACATAACTTGGTGTCACTATCAAACACTGCAAAGTCTCATGAGATAACATCTCTGCTGCTGCATTAGTTGATTATCTTTTCGCCAGCATTCCAATGCTATTAACAGTTATTTGCAGAATTTGAATTTAACTGACAATGAGCCTCATTTATACAACGAGTTTGTTCTTTGAATGCAGAAAAGTCTGATGCTATGTTCATGTTCTCATACTTGTAGAAATGTTCCAATAACGTACACTGTACATAATGCATAAATCTTAGGTTTTTGTATAAATGGGCATATGAAGTGCTCATGCTCCTAACTGATGTTATTTATCATTGCTTCATGACATGAAAAAGTAACCTCAATTACCATTTTACTGTGTTACTGCTGATGCCCGATGTAATGCACCATTTGCTTGTGAATTATTAAAAAGTACACTAAATTACAAAGCCTGCATAATAGAATATGTAAAAAAATAAATACCCACATTACCTATATACACAAAAAGTTTTATATAAACTTTTTGAAAGTTCCCATGTGTAACAATCATTCATTTTATGTGCATTATTCTGCCAGAAGATGGAGCTCTGTAAATCTTTTTACTCTAAGTTAAATTCTTTAAAACAGAGCAGACATGCATAGAATAAGTCATACTCTAGAAGAGAACTGTAAGTCTTGACTCTTAAAGTCAGTGTCTCTCATTAGTCTAGATGTTGCTCCTAGAATTCATTATATTTTCTCTTCTAAAAGGTGAGTGAATTATAACAATTACTGTGGAAGTGTTATTTCCATATTCTAACGACAGTCTGAATTAGTCCATTACAAATAACGAATTACATAAAATAATTATAATAATACATGCTTCTGATCTAATATGGTATTAAAACATACTGGCCATTGGAAATGACTGACCATTATCAGATGTATTCATTTTACACTATTTAGCAAGGACATTTCTCAAAGAGCAAAAAAATAATAGGACTATAATCATAATCAATACCAAAATGGACTACAAAAAGACCAGGGGCATGTTCAAGTTCAAAACGGTGAGCAACGTTTTGCTACGGTTTCCGGGTTGAACGTCATGTTTCCTGGAAACGGTATGTGTGCAACGGGGTTTGAGATGCGTTTTCTCTTGTTTGGTGGGTGTGTCAGAACTGCAGTCCAATCAGCAGCAACATGTATATAAAGCACGCGGAATTAAAGTGAACTCGCACAATGGCTTCAAGGAAAATAATGTACAAATGTGTTCGTTGCAGCTCGGTATACGCAACAACTGAGGATGTTAGAAGACATGTTTGTCATAAGTTTTATTGTAAAAATATAGGATATCAACATAATGATGTAGTTGTTTATATTTTAGCTTCATTGCAAGTGAATGAAATTTGGTATAGAAATAAACAATGGTAATTAAGTGCTTTTCCTAAAAATGAGAAAGAAAATACAGGGTATTAAAACCGTATGAACTACAAATAAAGTCAGTATGTGAGGCTAAATAGATGGCTCCGAAAATTCTTCACAAAGAACACAAATAATGGCCTTCTCAGCTGCCATAGTTGCAACTCTTGCGTAATCAGAACAGTGTGTTCAACGCATCACCGTTTCTGTTTAAAAAACGTTGTGCAACGTTTTGTTGGGGCTGAACGCAGCCCAGCATAAAAGAAATCCAATGTGTTCCTTAAAATGAAGCTTGGAATAAATTGAAAGTTTGTTTAAGACACATTTCTCTCTGATAAATTACTAGAATGTTCAAATAGGCAGTTTTTTAAATGACTACAGCACAGATTTATCTCAAATATTTTAAATATATTGCCACAGGAAGGTTATTAGGTTTCTATATACTAGAGGTTTCCAGAGCCCTTGTTACCCACATAATTATTTTAGATTCACAGTTAAGACCACATCTAGACTACTGAATTTATAGTTAAATTTAAGTCTGTCACGTTCTACGGTGTCAGAAAGAGACTGATGAATGGGGTCTCCTTCAGGGAACGAGGGTTACATACATAACCTAGACGTTACTCTATAGATAGATGTGTAATTTGCTAATCATGTTTCTTTGATATAACTTTGGTTGTTTTAATTACATTTGAAAAAGAATTACATACTTAACCAGTGGTTACCACACACATTCTACACAGTCTCAGTGTTTTAATTTTTTTTTTTATATATACATATATAATGAAATAAGATTTACATCAGAGAGACCCAGTTATGCATGGCGTTTGCCAGAAGGTGGAGCTCACATTTACATGATTTCAAAACAGAGTGCAAATACAAACTGAGTCAGTTCGGAGGAAACTTGACTCTGCAGGCTTTTTGTCTCATTGATGATGTTGCTCCTGATCCTCATGATATTTTCCCATTTTAAGGGTGAGGAATCCATGATAACAATTTCCAGATTATTGATTTTGACTGGCTTAATGTATTAATAAACCAACTATTTTATACTCTTAATTAGATCATGAACTGTAATGGTTTTAATTTGTTTTTAATTTTTTTTTTTTTTTTAACAGAGAATGCTGATGCTGAAGTGATAACCTCATTCTTCACAAAGCAGCATGTTTTGGCAGGAAGAAATGTTACTCTTTCCTGCAACTACAGTGGCAATGTTCGCAATTTGCAATGGTATCGTCAGTATCCCGGATCCAAACCTGAGAATATAATTTTTTATACTGAGACCAGCAGTCGGTCAGAGTCCAAGCTTCGTCTGTATGCTGTGGCCGATAAAATAAAAAAACGTATGAATCTGAGCATATCTTCTACTCAAATGGATGATTCTGCTCTGTACTACTGTGCCCTGGAGCCCACAGTGACAGGAAACACAACTGCACTGTACAAAAACAGATGATCAGGACACACTGTAATTACCAAACATTACCAACATGTACCACAGTGTACAATAATGAAAAGTGAAAGAAAAATGAAGAGAGCTTAAATCAACAAGTTTAAAGCTCTTTGAAACTTGTAGTTACAGTACTTTAAAACTGTATATTTTCCACATACCTGTACAGCTGATTTTTTTTATGAAATCATTATGTATGATTAAACAGCCATACTGTATTTACAAAACATTATTTTTAAGTAGATTAATTAGTAAACCAAACTGTTTTCACATGCAGTCAGTATTTTTTCTAGGGTAAGATGAACAAGGAGGTGTGTGTGGGAGGAGCTCAAGGTTTTGTCAGTTTCAGCAAAAGAAATCATTGAGACAGCACTGACTTTCCTTCATTGTTCAGTCTGAGCTCAAACTACAGAATCATGTTACTCATCTCTTCTGTTTTCATTTTTATCCTCAGTTACTGTAAGTACTGTTAGTCGTACATGTACCATATTTCAGAATATCACTAGAAAAAAAAGTATATATATATATATATATATATATATATATATATATATATATATATATATATATATATATATATATATATATATATATATATATATATATATATATATAAATTTTAATTCATTCTAAACATAATCCATTATATTCCTTTATTCTTTATTATGATTGTAGGTAAAGCGAATGGGAATGTCATCAGACCAAACCAACCGTCTGTAGTTTTAACTGAAGGAAGCAGCACCACTCTGTCCTGTACATATAATGGATCAGCTTACAGTCTCCACTGGTATCGACAGAAGCCTGGATCAAGACCAGAGTTTCTGCTGCTGATTGTTGAGGCTTCTAAGTATGTCACAAGAGCTGACCAACCTCATCCACATATGTCCATCAGACTCCATGAGGACAAACGTGTGGATCTGATCATCTCCTCTACTGCTTTATCAGACTCCGCTCTGTACTACTGTGCTCTGGAGCCCACAGTGACAGAAAAACCTTCTAGACTGTACAAAAACTTGTTTTTTGCATTGTTTAGTCATATATCTAAGCCTGCCCTTTCCATTCCTTATAAGGTGGTTTTCTCTGAGAATTACTGTACCATTTTAGCAAATGTTATGCACCATTTACTTATTTATTGGTCATTTAAGGCGAGACACTGGAGGTGAAGGGTAAAAAAAATAACTAATAGTTATTGCCTACCCAAATTTAAAACTGCATAAATTTCTATTAATTTTTAAATTAATTTTTTTTGACATATTAGAGTCAAAGGTTTTTAAAGAGGGAATTTGGGGTATCTAATTTTTGTCACTCCATAATTTAGAAAATACTTAGAACGGACAGAAAACACTATATTTTCGAAACATTGGGGGGAATAAAATGTTGCATGTAATCAAACAAATAATAACAAATCCCTCTGTAAAAACCTTGAAATCAATTGACACAAATAGATAAAATGCTATAAAAGAAACAGTTAACCGTGTCTTTTGGATGTTTTCTTTCCTCTAGTCTAAAAAAAAAAACACTTTATGAAAAAACTAAAAGCCCAAAATCTCATACTTGAGAGGTGCGTGAAAAAAACAGTGTTTTTGCCTGCAGTGTCTCCCCTTAAAGCCACTATTACAAGACAAAACATACTATAATTTACAATATGTTAAGCAGTACACCATAGTATGAACACACCTGCTAACATTATGCCAAATTTGGAAGAAAGAAAACTCCATGCAAGCATGAAACTAAATTAGTATTAATTATACAGAAATCAATAAAACAAATAAAAGTTAATTAACGCTTTAGACTAGGGACCAATTCTCACTATTAACTAGTTGCTTAATAGCAAGCATATTACTAGCATACTGGCTGTTTATTAGTACTTACAAAGCACATATACTCCATATTCTACATGAGACATTGTAGCAAAAGTCCTATTTTATGCTTTCTGCTGCCAGAAGGTGGAGCTCAGGAACCATCCTACTGTAGATCAGTCTCGGTTTAAAAACAGAGCAGACATAAATAGAGTCAGTCCTACTCTAGAAGAGAACTGTTAGTCTTGACTCTCAAAGTCATAGGCTCTCATTAGTGTAAATGTTGCTCCTTGTATTCATTATATTTTCTCTCCAAAAAGGTGTGTGATTCATAACAATTACTGTGGAAATTGTTTAGTTTTTTTCTCCTTTTTATACTGTTGAAAATCTGAATGAATCCATTAGAAATTCTTAATTAAAACTTGCTTTGTTTTTTTAAACAGAGAATGCTGCTGCTGACATCATAAAACCAGTCTTCACAGAGAAGCAGATTTTAGCAGGAAAAGATGTTACATTGATCTGCAACTACAATGGAAATGTTCAGAATTTACAGTGGTACCGTCAGTATCCTGGATCCAAACCTGAGCACCTCATTGTGTTCTTTGAAACCAGCCCTAAATTAGAGCCCGCTCTCCGTCTGACCGCTGCGGCTGATAAAGCAGCCAAAACCATGAATCTGACCATCTCTTCTACAGAAGTGAAAGACTCGGCTCTGTACTACTGTGCCCTGGTGCCCACAGTGACAGGAAACACAACTACACTGTACAAAAACTGAATGTGGAATGACATTCAGGATGATGCTCAGTTTAAAAACTTAAATATAGCCATTATATAGCCATTAGAAAGAGCTAATAAACAATATACAGTAATAAAACATGTTCAGTAAGCAAGTATGTAGTACATAAGCAGCACAATTGTAGTACAATTCTTTCTTATGATAAAGAAAGTTCCAAGTTTGTTCCAATCCCTATTTAAATACAAGAGAAATGAGGTGTCCTCTAGATACAGAACATGTCTTCTCAGCAAATTAAATCTTTACCAAAAACAGTGACTAATCTGTATTCCAAGGATGGTTCTCAGCAAACCCAATGACAGACCTCCTGATACACTGTATGCAGACTATTAAATAGTAAAGCTTTGTACCAAACTCTGTATGAAGGAAGAACATGGAGAACCTAAAGTGTGTGAAGCTGTGGAAGTAATATATGAGTTGGATGGGTGGAGCTAGCTGAGGGGAAAGTCACTGCAAACAAAAGAATGGCACAATGTCTCCGAAGACAGAAGAGGACTTTCAGTGATCTTGAGAAATCTTCACAAAAACGATGTTGTTGCTCTGTCTGTTCATACCTTTCAATTACTTTGGTAAGAAATGAGCTTAAATTGGTTTTTGTTTTGGGGTAAAATGACAAACTACTTCCTGTTTTTTCTTTAAAAGCCAAATATTATGTGCTAAATATATGTCTTCACAGGTGAAACTACTGGGTATTCAATCAAACCAGACATAAACACCACAGAGTTAATGGAGGATACAAACATTACACTGTCATGCACATATGAAGGCTCAACAGACAGTTTGCACTGGTACAAACAAAAACCTGGATCAAGACCAGAGCTTCTAATAATGATTGATGAAGATACTGAATATGTGACAAAACCCAATCCACCTGTCCCATGTCTGTCTATCAATCTTGATAAAGTACAGAAACGTGTTCATCTGGAAATCTCCTCTGCAGCAGTTATGGATTCCACTATGTATTACTGTGCTTTGAGGCCCACAGTAACAGGAAACACACGTACACTGTACAAAAACCCTTATGTAATTCAGAGTGACTGTGCATTTGAAATGTAAGCATTTCTCTGTTTATTTTGTGATGTTGACTTCAGTCTTTTCAGTGTCTGTAAGGGTACGATTTCCAAGATGCACTACTTTGGTGTCCAGAGGGGAACTTCAGCATGGAAGACACATTCCATGGATGAATAAGACCAACAATACAACCTCAGTCTCAAACGAAACATCTTCAGATATTAATATCCTGGAAAGTCCTGTAAGAAGTAGCCTATGTGGCAGCAGCCACAACGAGTGCACGAAAGTGTCCAAAATTTTGGCAAATGATTTAGAACCACATCGGGGAAAGGGAATTATTATTACTCCAAGCTTACACCCCTTGTCTTATATACTGAAAAGAACCCTGAGGTTTTTACTAACCACAAAGTATGCATTTAGCACTATGCAGAACCCACAGGATGAGCATACTCTGGCTTTGTTTTCGGAGACAGTCACAGTTTTTGATTTCCTGAAAAAAAAAAAGCCCTTGTCCATTTGTTTGTGTGCATAAAGAGACAGTTTGTGTTGTGTTTAAGGGAAAACTTGATGAATAAAGATGGTAAGATTATTTATTTCACTGAAAAAAAAAAAACTAATTTAAGTTAAGTTCACGTGATTACACGCACTTCAGAAATGAACCTACAGCTGTGGAGAACGTGTAGCATCAACTCCAGTGGAAGACATGACAGAAACCTAAACCTTGATGACACCGAGCTCACATCTCCATCTCTGCAACCGACTGAACCTGACTGTTGAATCTCAATATTTAGTCCTACACCACCATCTTGCGTTCAGAATGCTTAAGTGCAAGGTTATTTCTCAAATTGCCAATAAACAAATACTATATTCTGTTCTTTTAACAGAAATGTGGGATGCATTGCAATCAGCACAATAATAGTTTACTAATAATAATGTAATAATTAACCACATTGTTAATGCTAATTAATTGATTGAATGTATTACAGTACAGTTACAGTTTTGTGTGACGTCATGACTTTATCTATCTATCTATCTATCTATCTATCTATCTATCTATCTATCTATCTATCTATCTATCTATCTATCTAGCTAGCTAGCTTATCTAGCTACCGTAAATATTCTGTTTGTAAGACACACTCGTACATTCAGGATCATGTCATACCAGATCCTCAGTTCTCAATCTCCTCTCAATCTACTAAATATGTCTGCTGCCTTCTGCACAGCTACTTACCAGATCTTTACTTTCACTTTTTTTTTCTTTTTTTTTTTTTTTTTTTTTTTATCTACAGTAATTAGCCTAAATATCAAATTATTATTATATGTCTCCCTCTGCTGGCTGTCAACCTAGCTGCCTGCATCAACTTCACTCACACTTATCGATCTATATGTAAGCCTCACATATAGATCTATCACTGCATTTGAACTTACAAACTAAACCTCCTGCAAGTCTCTCGTATTGATGCTGTGATTTTGGTTTTAGGTGAAGTTTATTTTACAAATTAAAAATGTATTCTAAATAATCATGTCAAGTCAAGTCACCTATATTTATATAGCGCTTTAAAGAAAACAGATTGTGTCAAAGCAACTGAACAACATTAATTAGGAAAACAGTGTTAATAATGCAAAATGACAGTTAAAGGCAGTTCATCATTGAATTCAGTGATCATTTGCAATCATGTCAACAATATTGCTGTAAAGGAAGTGTTCCCAACTAAGCAAGCCAGAGGTGACAGAAGCACAGAACCAAAACTCCATCAGTGATGGAATGGAGAAAAAACCTTGGGAGAAACCAGGCTCAGTCAGGGGCCAAGTTTTCCTCTGGCCAGAAGGAAGTTCAATTCCAAGCTGCAACAAAGTCACATTGTGCAGAGGACTCAACAGGTTCCTGTGGTCTTGTCTCGGTGGTCTTTACAGGGGATCTGTATCTGGGGCTCTAGTTGTCCTGGTCTCTGCTGCCTTTCAGGGCTGTAGAGATAGGCTGGATACGTACTGGATCTGGGTGACTGCAGTGACCCTCTGATTTGGATACAGACTGGATCTGGTGACCTTGGAATAAGAGAGAAACAAACTAATATTAGCATAGTTGCCATTCTTCTAACAATTTAGCAAGTACATCGGATGTTATGGGAAGTGTTGCCGGTTCTGGTTTACCATAATTAATGATACAACCACAATCAGATGATAAGATCAGGGCATTTGTAAGTCTAATTAGAGGAGTCTCAGTACTATGATACGTACTTGAAATCATCAAAATTGTCTCTAAGAAGGAATGTAATAGGATGCTACATTTTCTAGTATATTGGACGGAAAAGGGAGATTCAAGATCTAGTATAACACACACACACACACACACACACCTGCCACTTTATTAGGTTCACCTGGTCAATTGCTTGGATAACACAAATTGCTAAACAGCCAATCACATGGCATAATCTAGATGTTGTGAAGACGACTGGCTGTAGTTCAAATTGAGCATCAGAATGTGGAAGAAAGAGGATTTAAGTGACTTTAAACGTGGAATGGTTGTTGGTGTCAGACGGGCTGGTCTGAGTATTTCAAAAACTGCTGATCTCCTGGAATTTTCACTCACAATCATCTCTAGGGTTTAAAGGAGAATGGTCAGAAAAAGAGAAAATATCCAGTCAGCAGCAGTTGTGTGGACAAAAATGCCTTGTTGATGTCAGAGGTCAGAGGAGAATGGGCAGTCTGGTTAGAGATGATAGAAAGGCAACAGTAACTCAACCAATCGTTACAACCAAGGTATGCAGAATACCATCTTTAAATGCACAACACATTGAAAGGGAGTTAAATGGTTAACTGACATTCGGGAGCAGGGCCACACCACAAACGATCATCTGACTTCCCGAAACCTCCATATATCGTGCCACCTCATACCATACTGTTTGTCTATTTCTCTCGAACCCACCCTTAACTGCCTTTCTCATCCATTCAGCCAACCTTATCCCACATTCTCTTTCTTTCAGGTTTTATCAGGGGATCCTAATTGTCTGGCCTAAATATATGATCTACTGTAGACGGTACCCCCACCCCAGGGCTCTCTGAGCCATCAATTCTAGATGCCCTGATTGACCGTCATCCCATTCCCTCTACTCCTTCATTCTCTTTGTACTCTACCCCAACACTGTTAGACTAACTGTTCCATAGCTTATTTGTGGCGTGGGCCTTGCTAGTGAACCCTGAAGCAGATGGGCTACAGCAGCAGAAGACCACACCGGGTGCTGCTCCTGTCAGCTAAGAACAGGAAACGGAGGCTACAATTTGAACAGGAACACCAAAATAGGACAATAGAAAATTTGTAAAAATGTTGCCTGGTCTTATGAGTCTCGATTTCTGCTGCAACATTCAGATGGTGGGGTCAGAATTTGGAGTAAAGAAAATTAAATCATGGATCCATCCTCAACGGTTCAGGCTGGTGGTGGTGGTAATTGGTGTGGGGGATATTCTCTTGACACACTTTGGGCACCTTAGTACCAATTGAGGATCATTTAAACTCCACACCATACCTGAGTATTGTTGTTGACCATGTCCATCCCTTATGAATACAGTGTACCTCATAATGGCTTCCAGAAGGATAATGCCTCATGTCACAAAAGCTCAAATCATCTCAGACTGGTTTCTTTAACATGACGATGAGTTCACTTTACTTAAATCAAAGATTTAAGTAATTTGATTAAAGATCTCAATCAAATAGAGCAGCTTCGGGATGTGGTGGAACGGGAGATTTGCATCTTGGATGTACAGCCAACAAGTCTGTAGCAACTGCGTGATGCTATCATGTCAATATGGACTAAAATCTCTGAGAAATGTTTCCAACACCTTGTTGAAACTATGCCATGAAGAATTAAGGCAGTTCTGAAGGCAGTCCAACCCAGTACTAACAAGGTGTAGTTAATAAAGTTGTTTGTAGAACAAAATGTGAGTCACTTTTGTGATCTTAACTACAGATCTTACAATATAATACAATATACAAGATATATACTGTAGCTTAATATGTATATGTGTTTGTTAGTATAGATAAATACAAAAACAACTGCATGAATGTGATGTGATACACTCACAAAAACAAAAACAAAACAAAAACAATTGGTGCTTCAGCTGTATATACAGCTTCTATACTGCTACTGTATAAAGAAACTGTTAAGCCCTTGAATAGTTCTTTAAAGGTTCTCTAACTCTCTAGTCTCTTTGTTTAGTTGGGGAAAGGATTACGAAATAACTCAACCTTTTTGCCCCCCAAGCCCCACCTATTAGGAAATATTGCAAGGCACCAACAAGAGACTTTTTGACATCAGAAAAGCATATAAAAGTGATTCAAAACAGCTTTTGCCAATGTAGTAATTTGGCATTCATAGCAAACATATAAACACATAAGAGAGTGGAGTAACATATCTAAAATCTAAGGAGAAGAATGGGGTTCCTCTTATGATACATAAAACCATTTGACTAAGGTGCTGTATAGCACTTAACGTGGCTGCATATGATTACAAGCCAATGAACCACTTTTAGTGCTATTACTGTAGGTAATTTTTTTTGGAATGTAGGCACTGTTAAATCTATAGAAAGCTGTTCTCATTACACAATGTTTCTTAATGGTGAGAATTAGAGATTGGTGGAATTGTGTTATATATAGAGGGTGATTTAAACAATACTAATCATAAAAAGCAGCAAGCAAATATATATAACATTAATAAATTGTGTTATATTAAATAGCTGATAATACAAGACTAAATAAGAACATAAAGCATTTTCACACAATGCCAATATCAACTGTAAGCCAAAGCAAATCTTTCAGGAAAACCAAGTGACTTTAACACACGTATGATAAATGATGCAATGGCGTCATCTAGTGTGTATTTTTAAGCACAACATGTAGTTGTAAACACAGAACTGCAGATTACAATAATGACAATAGGTGGCAGTAGGTACTTAGTTTTGGTATGTAGAATTCTCCTGCTGTAGGCCCTCTGTTGGAGGCTTCTGTCACTGTCTTAACATCAGAAGTCCTGCAGATTTGCTGAGGAATTAGTCCAAACCACTGACGCCTGATGGCAGTTTAGAGGTCTGGTTATCTGTACAAGGCTTCATGAAAGTGTTTTGCTCATGAATGCGCATGCACATACACATATCATGACATATTGATGCATATATTACATACTAATGATTAAAAAATATATACAAACTAATAGATATCTTTAAAATACAGACTATTATTTTGTACATAACACAATGTGAATTGCAATACAAAATGAGAATAAATAAATAAATAATTTAAAACCGTAACAGTTTATTTATTTATTTATTTTATTTTTTCCGCACTTCTGCATGGATAAATCTTATAACGGTACTTGTTAAACTGAAATGAGCAAAATATTGATCATGAGTCAAACTTTAAAGAGAAGCATAAAGGTTAAGTGTTGGAAAAAATAATTCACAGAAATGATAATTCATTCTTTCTGTTTTGCAGTGTCTTTTATATGTGAAGTACATTTTGTGTACTTTTATGACTAATCACACCCCCTGTTTCAGTTATCAATAATGGTAATGAACAATAAACAGAATATATACAGTATATGGAATAGTGTAAATGCTTTAATGACAGAGGAAATGTGTATTTTAACTCAATATTTTTAGGTAAACTAGGCCTACATGATTGCAGATTATAAGGTTCATATTATAGACTAAAGTCATGCATGTGCTACATTTCTTCTCTGCACGCTGCAAAATGTGCATGCATCAGTCTTCCTGTCCTCATTTCTGTCACCCACCCACACACACATGCGCAAACACACACACATCCTGTCTTGCTTGTCTCACAGAAGAGAAAAACAACCACACACATCTGTGACGTAGGCAGGAAGTTAGGCATCATGTCTTATTTCTGCACAGCACCCACTTCCTGTGGAAAATAATACTAACCCTTGATTCAAATCATCCTACTTACCTACTTTCAAAATGATGCCAAGGTTAGCTTTAGTTAACTTTATAATAATAATGCTGAAGTAGTTTTTGTTTTTTTATCACTTTATTTCTACATAATTTATAGCTTGAGTTTTTGCATTACAACACCATCTTCATGAAAAAAAGTATGCTTGTGCATAGTAAAATAATCATGATATGAACTGCACAATGAAAACAACATTATATCAAGTTCAGTTTTAAACATTCCACTGCAGTCCTTTAAAAAAGAGCTTAAAGAAATGACATTCACAAATTTCATCAGACATTTCATGCTGCAATTAATTTTTAAGCATTCAGGTCAAAACAACATAATTCCAATTTTCAAAGACACATCTAAGAATAATCATATGAAACGCATATTCAAAAGTGTCAACTTTTTTTTATGTTTTACACCAGTTAGGGGTTGATAGAATCAAGACACAAATTTCCATTTAGCTTTTCTCTGTAACTTTTGGAAAAAGAGTGTGAGATTTTTCCATGTGGTTGTTCACTAACTGCATTTTTTTTTTTTTTATGTATTTCTTAATTCAATGCCCCTTTCACATATATAATCGGGTTTCTGGAATTCACCAATAGTACTTGAAAGTTTCATACTTTAACTGTTTTCAACTTTAAAACTATGCTCTATATGCATGTAAAAGGAAGCAGTAACACTATATCATAATATAATATTGCTTTTATATATATATTTTTAAATAAATAAATAAAATACTTAAATAGAAATCCTTCATAATCCCTCTTACTTACTTTCAAAATGATGCTAGAGGTATTTTAAGTGTGTATAAGGTGACCTCTAAAAAGAATTATAATTATGATGTTTATCACTTTTATTTTGCATTATTTCTAATTGCATCATCATGATAAAGGACTACACATACATACATTTATGTATGCAATTTAAGATGAAGTAATGCTGCAGTATTAAACATAATTTTTAATTAGTGTTTCAAATATTCTATTTTCAAACATACAAAACCTTCTGCCCGGTCTTAATTAAGAAGGACCTGTCAAAAATTGCTAAAAAGGTAAAAAGACCATGAATAACCTAGTTATTAACATAGTTCTTTGGGATTTATATTTTCCATTAACAAACACTACAGCTCTAGATGTTGTAATATTCATGCTGAAAAATGGTTTCTGTTGTGAAAAATAAATAAATATAATTTTATGATTCTTTTGATTTATATCTAGTAAGCAGTGCTGTTGTTGTCTTTTCTGCCAAAACGTTCAATTACCAGCAAATCAATACAATGTACAAGTAAATTTATTTTACAATGGTTCCAACCTATTCCTTTTAATTTGCATATTAACCTGCAATTACTTTCACTACATGTATGTAATACATGTTTTTTAAGGGTCCTTCCCCAGATCTGAGAAAATGCCAGTCGAGGGGCCCACAGCACTATTATTTATTTTGATTAAAGCTTGTAATTAAAGAGATATTGGTTGATTGCTCAAATTTGAACAAAATGGTTGTTGTGAATAATTTGTCACTTGATCAAAGGTGGTAATTGGCCAGAAGTTTGACAGCCACTGTTTAAAAACCATCATTGTCCTGCCCCTAAAATGTAAACATGAATGTTTTTTTTTTTTTTTTTTTTTTTTTTGCAAAAGACGCAATGAGCTCATCCTGACCTCATGCACTGTATTTAAGGTCACAAGGCTGTAGTGCTCAACTGTCTGTGTACTAATGGGACATACCTTATAAAACAGAATGACAACAGACACACTCTCCTTGATGAGATAGAAAATAATGAAATTGAGTTACAGTGCGGGTCTGTCCTTGTTCTGACAATCTTGTCTTCAACTATCTGCTACATTTGTTACTGAAAATAGCCTACAAAAAATAGCTGGACTATAATAATAATAATAATAATAATAATAATAATAATAATAATAATAATAGTTTTAAAAAGAATATTTGACATTGCATAGTGTGTTACATTAATAGAATGTTATTCTCAGAAACTAATTTTTAAAAGGTAGCACATCTTTTAGACTGCTGCACAAAGCAGATAAACATAAAAAAATACATAAGATTAAATAAAAAGGCTTTACCAACCTTTAACTGCATGCTTATATCTTTCATTGCAATATGCTAATGTATTTACATTCAAATTTTTGTATTTATTTTGTAATCCTCGACTGAAGATGACACAGAAAAACATCAACAGGAAGTGTGAGTGATTTTGTTTGTGTGGAAAACAGGTGCTGTGGATGTGGGCTTAATGTCTGTGAGGGGTTTACAGGCATAGATCTGACAGCTGGTCTATCTCGAGAGCTCGGTTTTCCGCTTCACACAGCTCTGGTTTTAAACCATGGAAAACACAACACACTTCCCGGATGATGTGGACAAGTTTAGAAATTTGGGCGTGCACGATTTTTTTGCCCGTTATTAACAGATGTTGCTTTTTTTCTTTTTTTATTAAGCATACAGTATATTCTTAGTTTTGCGGAACTAATTTAGTTGTGTATTTCAACACTCCAAAACTTGTGATGTCTTTAAAATTTTTATACTTTTAAAAGCATTTACACTATCTCTATATTGTACTTTTGCATGTAACATGTTGTATACAGAGTGTACAAATGTTAACATTATTCCAGCTATGCATCATTCTGTAATTTTCATGCTTTTTTTACATAGGGTAGTAAAATTCAGACTAAATCGGAACCTGATTCTGAAACCTGTTCTCAACACACCAATATATCAGAGCATTGATCTCAGAATATTGAGAACATAAATAATATAGATTTGTCTGTTTTACATGTGTCCTTATATTATGTATTATTCTCATTATTTACAAAAAAAGTGCATTTATGAAGTTCCCCCATGTTGCATGCTATTCTCTTTTACATTTTAAAGTTTTCTTCACGAATATGCAAGACTCAAGATTGTATGTCCAATAGGTAAAAAGGACAAGAGGGCAGAATAACCTACTGTAGTTAATGTTCTGTGTCATTCGTATTACTACAACTCTATAATTATTTGTATCAAGTTCATAATATCACATTTTTGTGATATTATCACTGTGCATTTATTTCTGGTGTGATCATGAAACATTTAGCCATTAAGACTAACAGACGCAGAAACACACACACATGTGAGAGAAATGTGAGTGAGAGACCTGTGAGCGACAGGTTTGAGTGTGAGGCATCAGTCCGGGAGCTCAGCATGATAACAATCTGCTCCCGTCGGTCATCAGATCACTTACAGCAAGTCAACTTCACTCACTGACATGCTGCCAGTCCTATGTCATGGAAACATGCAAATTTAGAAATCAAATGTAATACATTATCTTATTTAATGATTTACTGCTCTTTAATGAAAAGAATAAAAAATAGACAAATGAAAGAAATTAAAATACAAACCTTCATACCATATAACTGAAACTGAACATCATATAAATAATAATAATAACAATCTATGATGTTATTCTGTATGTACACAAAATAAATGCTATTTTTATTTACTTAATGTATGTATGTACTTTTTTTCAAACCCTCCTTTTTATTTTGGCCTAAAATGATATATGTTTTGTATGGCAAAACATAGCCTGTCCATGTTTGTCACAACAGGTCTCATGCAGACACCTGTAATCATCATCATGAAGGCAAACAGGGGAGGCCCCACCAGTAGTCCCATGTGAAGGGACTCTTGAAGCGACCTCAAGTCACCTTTCGACAGTTATCAATGCTACTGTGTAAATACACTGTTCACTGTGAGCCACAATTGGGTCATTTATAAAATATGGTAGCAAGTGTGTCACTTGACTTCTCTGTTAAGAAAATAATTTCAAATACTTAATAATAATAATAAACATTTTATAAAACAATATATATATATATATATATATATATATATATATATATATATATATATATATATATATATATATATATTACACATTTCTTTTAAAGTGTCTGAAATGTATTTAATGTATTTGTATTTTAATGCTAAAACTAATTAGTTAGTGGAGTTTCATGACTTGTTCATTTCTAGAACAGCTTGATACACAAAAGAGTGTTTTAATCTCACACAATTCAATCTTGGGACCTTAGCGCCACGATTAGCACGATGTAGCACATGATTTGAGTCAGAAACAATGTTTTTAGCCAGGTACTCAAAAAAATATATTTCATATACCATTTCAAGAGGCTGCCCTTTGACCTTTGAGCAATTTTTTTGTCTGGTTCAACAGTTTTGTTTTCAACCTATCAGAAAAGCTCATGTATCAAACTGAATCATAGTACTGTAGAACACTCCTGATCACAGTCATAAAGATTAGCAAAATCATCTTCTTTTTTTTGCGCCCCAAAGGACCTAAGATAGCAAAGAAGACTCTCTGCTTTGCCTTTTTACACATACTATCTACAAGGTCTTTCCACAACAACATATATCATAACTCCTAGATACTTTTTTATGTTCCTACCTGTCCAATATATTTATTATTAAAGCAAAAGTAAATAAGTATTTAACAATTTAAATTATTTAAAAGGAATGCTTGTCCTTCCTAGTAATTGAAAGAGTTAGAAATATTAAAACCAAAATACACTTCCAAGGTCTAAGTTTAAAGGAAAAAACTGTTCAAATGTGACTGTTTAAATGTGCAGTTTCATATTTATTTTTTCATCACTGCAGACTGACCTAGTGAAATCATTCCACAAGCAAAGGTGTTCAAAAGGCTTTTAAAAAACTTTTTATTTTGACAAAACAAGATCTGTAACTACATCCCAGACTGACTTACAGTACAAATAAGTGGAGCTGGTGCATTAATAGACTGAGTGGATGTGAATCAAAAGAGAAATTAATACAACTTAGTGTCTGAACTGACCACTCAAATTCAAAGTGTGCATGAAGGTAACTGAGATAAACTTAGTAGTGTTTGGCTGGTGATGTGATGTAAACATGTCAAGATATGAGTTCAGAATCAGAATGAATCAGAATCAGAATGAGCTTTATTGCCAAGTATGTTTACACATACAAGGAATTTGTTTTCGTGACAGAAGCTCCGCAGTGCAAGAGAATGACAGCAACAGAACAAAAAATGCATAATAAAAGAATTAATAATACAAATAAGTAGGTAAGGAATGACAATAAACAAATTAACAATTGTATGTGCAGGTATATTACAATGAGCAGTTATGTATGTACAGGTATATTATATGCAAAAATGTAATTGTACACTAAGTATGTGTGTTAGATAAATAAGTGTATGTGTATATAAATATAAATAGTGTAGTGTGTTTCACAGTTATTATCAAGTGTTCATTAGATGGATTGCCTGAGGGAAGAAACTGTCCCTGTGTCTGGTCTTTCTGGTGCTCAGTGCTCTGTAACGTTGACCGAATGACAACAGTTAAAAGAGGGAGTGTGCTGGATGCGAAGGGTCCAGAGTGATTTTGCCAGCCCTTTTGCTTACTCTGGATAGGTACAGTATTTGAATAGAAGTGAGGGTTGTACCGATTATTCGATCAGCAGTCGGATTACCCTCTGTAGCAGTTCGGATTACCCTCTGTAGTCTTCTAAGGTCAGATTTAGAAGCTGAGCTAAACCAGACAGTTACTGAAGTGCAGAGGATGGATTCAGTGATGGTGGAGTAGAACTGTATCAGGAGCTCCTGTGGCAGGTTAAACTTCCTCAGCTGGCGAAGGAAGTACAGCCTCTGCTTGGACTTTTTCACAATGGAGGCAATCTGATTGTCCCACTTCAGGTCCTGAGAGATAGTGGTGCCCAGGAACCTGAATGACTCCACTGCAGTCACAGTGCTGTTCATGGGAGAGTAGGGGGGTTCTCTCGGAATCCACGTTCATCCCCACTATTTTGATTGTGCTTTGTTCCTTGCTGTTTAGAGTGCACCAGACAGCCTTGTCTTTAACCTACTGTCTGTAAGTTGACTCGTCTACTCGACTAAAGGATTATTAGGTTCAATTTCTCATTAATGCAATTATCTAATCAACCAATCACATGGCAGTTGCTTCAATGCATTTAGGGGTGTGGTCCTGGTCAAGACAATCTCCTGAACTCCAAACTGAATGTCAGAATGGGAAAGAAAGGTGATTTAAGCAAATTTGAGCGTGGCATGGTTGTTGGTGCCAGACAAGCCGATCTGAGTATTTCACAATCTGCTCAGTTACTGGGATTTTCAAGCACAACAATTTCTAGGGTTTAAAAAGAATGGTGTGAAAAGGGAAAAACATCCAGTATGTGGCAGTCCTGTGGGCGAAAATGCCTTGTTGATGCTAGAGGTCAGAGGAGAATGGGCCGACTGATTCAAGCTG
This sequence comes from Carassius auratus, assembly GCF_003368295.1. NCBI lineage: Eukaryota > Metazoa > Chordata > Actinopteri > Cypriniformes > Cyprinidae > Carassius > Carassius auratus. Next base: position 58,857 of record NW_020524158.1, on the reverse strand, counting down.
ATAGAAGAGCCACTTTGACTGAAATAATCACTCATTACAACCGAGGTATGCAGCAAAGCATTTGTGAAGCCACAGCACGCACAACCTTGAGGTGGATGGGCTACAACAGCTGAAGACCCCACCGGGTACCACTCATCTCCACTACAAATAGGAAAAAGAGGCTACAATTTGCACAAGCTCACCAAATTTGGACAGTTGAAGACTGGAAAAATGTTGCCTGGTCTGATGAGTCTCGATTTCTGTTGAGTCTTTCAGATGGTAGAGTCAGAATTTAGCGTAAACAGAATGAGAACATTGATCCACCATGCGGGTGGTGGTGGTGTAATGGTGTGGGGGATGTTTTCTTGGCACACTTTAGGTCCCTTAGTGCTAATTGGGCATCGTTTGAATGCCACGACCTTCCTGAGCATTGTTTCAGACCATGTCCATCCCTTAATGACCACCATGAACCCATCCTCTGATGGCTACTTCCAGCAGGATAATGCACCGTCACAAAGCTCGAATCATTTCAAATTGGTTCCTTAAACATGACAATGAGTTCACTGTACTAAAATGGCCCCCACAGTCACCAGATCTCAACCCAATAGAGTATCTTTGGGATGTGGTGGAATGGGAGCTTCGTGCCCTGGATGTGCATCCCACAAATCTCCATCAACTGCAAGATGCTATCCTATCAATATGGGCCAACATTTCTAAAGAATGCTTTCAGCACCTTGTTGAATCAATGCCATGTAAAAATTAAGGCAGTTCTGAAGGCGAAGGTGAAACACCGTATTTGTATTGTGTTCCTAATAATCCTTTAGGTGAGTGTAGACCAAGGGCACTGTTTCAGAGACTTCAAGTAAGGACTTCCTTATAACTGAAATCAAATTCCTGTCATGTTCATTATTCTGTTAATAACTGAAAAATGTTACATTCTCAGACATAAATAAGCTAGAGTTGGATGTTTTGTAGTAGGCCAAACTAATTTTTAGATTTAACATTGTTGACTCCAGGCAGCTTGCTTCCTCTCAGCCTGTGGTTTTGCAAGCATTTGAAACCAGTTACCAGAGTGATCTTGTCTGCAAAGATGCACAGTCATTTGTATAAATTTGGAGCATGCTTAAGACAGAGAGACACTTGTCTCTGTGCTGCATCAATAATAAGATGGTGGCTTTTCACCCCTAATATTTGCTAAACCTAATTATGCATGTATGAGCTCCAGGAGTGTAACAAGGACGATCTTTAATAGTGCAGTCAGAGCTTGGTCTGTTTTAATGCACTACTTAGCGGCTTACACAGTGTGACCATGTTGCAAATGTGTTGCGATACCTTGTGACATTATCATTATGCTAAGCAGCAATGTTCACTCAGCAGCAAAAAGACTGGGTTGAAGCCAAGGACCTGGTGTTTTTGTGCATCAGTCCTGAATAATAGCAATAGCTTACAAATAATGTCAACAGAAGCAATCAAACGAATCAGAAAAAAGAGCAACAATATGTAAGTGCTGTGATAAATAAAAAGAATAAAAAGTACAGTAGATGGAGTAAAATAGAAAGAGCTAGTGTTAGAGGGTCAAGTTATTTTTTATAATAAATAAAAAGACTAAGAATAGACAACACTAGTGTTTGAAGGCCAAGACTTTTTTTAATAAATAAAAAGAAAACAAGTATATATTAGAAATAGAATAGAGAGTGCAAGAGTTAGAGGGTCCGTGGTCAGGAGGTGTGTTGCATAAAATTTATATTGTTGCATTTTGCATTAAGTTGTGTTTATTGCTGGTTAGACTCAAAAATATGTTTGTTCAATGAATTTCACCTCAATTAACTTTTCTGCACACCCATTTTAGGTTTGTACAACAAGAACAAGTCAATGTAAACAAATAATGTTTTGTTTAATTCATTTAAAACATAAAACATTTAAAACCTATTTCTTGTCAGATAACCGTACTTAAAAATGAGTTTTGAATCTTGTTCAATATAATTAAAAATAGAAAAAGTTACACAATTCCTAGACATTTTGTCACAATTCCAGTTCATTTGGAAAATGAGTCATTTTTTGCATGAATAATTTTTTGTTTTAATTTTTTGAATCATTTCTGCCTAGACAGTTTCCAACATGCTTTGCATGATAGGGGTAATTTTAACAGTCAAATGTGTTTTTTTTTTTGCTAGAGGAAAGACTCATTAATGTACATGTTTACTGGAGATTACAGCTACATTTGCAGCTCTGGCACATATTGGTTTACTCAAAACACAAAAGCTGTGTCAACACTAGCTCAGGAACCAGGCTTATCTTATTTGCTCAAACCCCATGGTCAGTTTAATAGAAAGATAAATGCAACGGTAGCGTGTCTGACTCCAGATTCAGAAGGTTGCGTGTTCAAATTCCGTCAGGGTAAAGTCATCTGATCTAGAGGAAGTTGTGACCTAATGGTTGGAGATACAGCCTCCTAAGTCAAAGGTTGTGAGTTCAAGTCTCGGGCAGGCCAGAATTGTAGGTGGGGATAGTAAATGTACAGTGCTCTCTCTTCACCTTCAATACCATGACTGAGGTGCCCTTGAGCAAGGCACCGAACCTATCTATCAGACACTGATGTTGAATGACAAAACGTTTATATACTATATGGTTGAGAACATAGTGCATAAGTACACAGTGTATAAGTGTGTAGTGCATCATTTGGGATGCAACTAATGACTTAAAATTTAACTTAAAATTAAATGTATTGTGTTTATTTATTGAAAATTACATTTTGATTATTGAAATCAATAGATTTGATAAACAGTTTAAAAAAAATGCAATTTTCATTATTAATTGCGGGATTAGATGATTGGTCAACATACTAGTTTTTGCATAGTAACTGCTTGTTAAAAGCATCATACACCAGCTACCCTACATAAACATGAGCTCCATGGTAACCCCAAAACTCAAAATATATAACAACTCATCTAAATCCCCAAATGCCAGAACATATTAATGTCTTCCCCATTTTCATCTTTCCACCAACTTCACAAAAAAAAAAAAAAAAATCTATCAAACATGTATACTTCCATTATTTAGACCAGGGCTGGGTAATTTCAGTCCTAATATGTAGACATCACAACATCTGACATCTTGTCCCCTAGACTCCACAATCTATGTGAGTATTTGATTGCGACCAGTCACAAAGCATGTTGGGTAATCGGCAGCAATACAAAGGCTGCAATACTTTACAAACTGGAAAATGTATAGACATACTAAAAGGAATGATTATTTACCATCATGGTAAGATGCATTAAATCAGAGTAACATGTATTATAATGAATGAGATAAACAGATTAAAATGAAAAGTTTATGTTTTAATTGCATTATGAAAGGCAATGAATTAAATGTGCTGTAAGTATTTATGAAACACATACTAGGTGTACTGAAAATAATATGTGATTTGTGATTTTAGTCTACGTATGTCTATATGGTAGTTTTTTTGTTAAGTAAGCGCATTTGCAGTGTCCACAAGTGAAGCCAAACAACTGTGTTTTGAGTGGACTAGCTTGACAACATGCTAAATACGGTGAAGTAAAGTGACGTGACATACAGCCAAGTATGACATTTAACCCATCCAAAGTGCACACACACAGCAGTGAACACACACCCGGAGCAGTGGGCAGCCATTTATGCTGCGGCATCCAGGGAGCAGTTGGGGGTTCGGTGCCTTTTTTTTTTTTTTTTTGGTTAAGTGAATTATTTGGGTATGTAAAGTGCACCTTTCAGTGTGAATGCATTAATCAAACTATTATAACTACAAAAGAGCATACAATAGTACACAAGTACACCTATTGTCTTTTCAATACACTAAAAACATTCACTGTAACATGGAGTATACCAATATACCTTCATCTTGTTAGATTTTTTGCTTGTGATTAAAAAAAAAACTCGGTTTGGTCATTTATGCAATTTATTTTCATATTTTTTTGCGCAATACACAGCCATTACTGAAAGTCATTACTGATTATTGTCAAAAAGAAGCAAAAGTCAATGTGATTGTGAAAGCAAATATGTTGCAAAAAGCAAAAGCTATATAGAAAACTCTTCAGATGTAATACATCCTCAAAGTAAAAAAAAAAAATAAAAAGATATGATATGATATGTAGAAATCATTAAAATACAGAGACATGAAACATGAGCTATGTCTAAATTAGAAACAATTACATGGTGTTATATTATACTTCTACTGTATCCTAAACTAGAATAGATGGGCCAAAATTATAAAAGCCTATATAAGCACAACATTCAGACGACATTCAAATAGAGTAAATAATTCTTAAAACCATAAGCAATATAGCATAACTGAGATAGGTTTCATAATTCAGTGATCATCGTGTGACAAGAACAGTGCCATTCTGATGGCTCTCGAATGTGATGTTTTGTCTTGGTTGAAGCCACTGAAAATCCAACTGATGAAAAATGATGGGGATTTTTGCGACATCTGAAAAACAAATAATGCACTGTAATTCTTCACACAAAAAAGCACATAATTTGTAAAGTTTGCTAATAAAACATTGGGTCTCATTCACTAATAATTGCATATAAGTTGCATACTTACTGTATGTTTGTAGAAAAAAATTCTGAGAGCATTTGCGGCAAAATCTTCAAGCCAAGTGTGCCATTCACAACCAGGTTGACACTCTTCAGATATCTTTTAAATAGACCAAGACTACATGCGAGTGACTATCTTTAGAACCTATGCCATTTTGCAAACCATTTTTGTTAAATGATTGTAAAACAGTCTGATAGGAGTCTTTTTTTTTTTTTTTTTTTTTTTTGTATGTGTGGTTTCAGTTAGTTCTAAATATTACCCTGCCAACCTATTAATAAATCTTGATTTCTGTATGAAAATATTTGGTCACACTTTATTTTAGGGTCCAATTCTCACTATTGACTAACTATTAACTATGACTTTTGCCTCAATTAACTCCTTATTTGCTGCTTATTAATAGTTTATAAGGTAGTTGTTAAATTTAGGGTATTGCGTAGGATTATGGATGTCATGCATTATATGTACTTTATAAGCACTAATAAACAGCCAATATGCTAATAATAGACATGCTAATAAGCAACTACGTATTAGTGTGAATTGGACACTATACTAAAGTGAAAATATTTTTATACACAAATGTGTTAACATGCAGTTAGTGAATGAGACCCACTGTCACAAGATATAACATTTCACTCACGTTAGTTCATCCATGCTTTGAAAGTCATCAGGACATTGAACACCACAGTCTTCAGAAAGAGAATTCTCAGCCAATAGAGGCCCAGTGACATGTAGTTGGTTTTTTCATCTGCGGAATAAAAATGCAATTACTGTATGTCTACTGGTTTTAGCATGAATTTTGTGGTATAATCCAGCACTTGAATGTGTTTAAGGTTTTTTTTTTTTTTTTTTTTTCACAGTCTATTTGAGTCTAAATCTATTTGAGTGTAGTCAATGTTTGACAGTGCTGGATGTTGCTGTTCAAGTAAAAGACTAGTAGTAATAGACTGCAAATGAAATGAAATGCACAGCAGACTATAAATGTGCAAATAAAAGCACACTTACCTGATTCAAATTTATTATTTCCACTGGATGATCCTTGCTGACAGGCTGAAAGTGGAATAAAGATGATTAATTTATTGCAACCAATTATTTTTGGAATTAATCTGGAAAGGTTTTTTTTTATTATTTATTTTTATTTTTATGGTTACTGATAATTCCTACCTTTCTCCTCGCATTCTTCTGAATGATTAAAGGTGAAGCTGCTGTAGTAACTCCGTTCTGCATATCGCACTGGTGTAGCGTTTACGAATTTCACAGCAGTATAGTTTGTGAAGTCGGTCGCCAAACACGAATTGTCAAATTTGTAATAGACAGGATCTTCTACTTTCTCTGTAAAATATAAGAAGAAAAAACAAAATACATTAGTTTCATAAACAAAAAGCATATGTGTTTAATACAGATGAAAATGAGCTAATTACATTTCATATTATGCAATTAGCTTTTATGGATTAGCAAGTACATTTATAGACAATAAACCTTATGTGTATCCAAATAATTTTCAAGATAATTCAAAGGCATTTAAATATATATATATATGTTTGTTTATTTTTTTGTTTTGTTTTTTACATTTTTACACTTTTTTTTTAAATGAAAAAAAAAAAAATCTTAGTCCTGATTCTTGGATAAAACTTGAATATTATCTTAGAAAATATTTGGCTCAGATCAGTGACACCAAAGTCATTTTAATAAATGAATATTTAAAATATAAGAAATATGACAAATTCTTACCCTACTTCAAAAGTAACTGATTTTTCTAGGCCCACAGGCCGATACCTCATCTCAAAAACTCAGTCACACCTTCGCTATGTCTATATTTCATTGTTTTCCAGAGCAAGGCAATAATTCATAATATTATGAAATGTAATTGTTATTTTCGCAATGTAACATGGGGGAAACATATATTTTCATATATTTTAGAATCTATTAGCTTTCTGTTAATTGTATTAATAAATGTCATTAATGTAACACTTGTTTATATCGGAAAATCCATGTCAATAAATCTGTATACTAATCTAAATGTAATGCTATGAGCAAAATCTGTTGCTACTTACTTGGGTGGACAGATAAGTGCGTCCCTTTCCCAAATATAATTTTGTTAGCATTGTTAGTCACACAATGATTTGCACACATATAATAATACTCTACATGTGGCCAATATTACACATGTTCAATGTCACATTTTTAATGAAATCAAAATATATCAATATCAAATTGTATTTATTTTTAAATACAAAAAACCTGACATTCGGCAGTATTTAGACACTTATCAAATTAACCAATTTATAAGATGGTTGGTATTCAGTGGTGCCAAAAATAAATAAATGGACTATAATCCGTTGAATCATTTAGAACAATAGGAATGAAATATGAGCAATCAATATTGCTTTTAATTTATTACAAAGTAAATTATTACTGAAAGTAAATTTTTGTTGGTGAATCTAGTCAAAATTGCAGCTGATTGATTACAGTGCAAACAATGCTGACAAAATTTGAATTGAATTGAGTTACTACCAAAGGTTACTTGGTAAAATATTAATTATTGTTGTTCATTCAAACATTACTTGATTTTTAACAAGTATATTTGTTTGTGCAGATTATTTTTAAAATGTTGTTTGAAGGAGTGGCCTGACACATTTTGGTAGAATATGAATTTACGAGTAAAGTAAAATGATTATTTTCATACTTTTTCCATTGCTTTCTTAAACTTTCAAATCAATCGAGACACTTAAAAAAACTTTGATTGTACTGTTCATTTTGTCCCTCCTCCAAAGGTAATTGTAACACTAGAAGTCACACAGACTAATATAGGAGTACAAGAAACATTTGGATGGAATAGAATAGATTAGAATAGATTAAATATTTAATTAATTGTACATTTATATTAAACTGTATCTGTCGATGAGTCAACCTTGCACATCATAAGATATGGTTTTATTTTGACAGTTATTCTTGAATGAACAATTCTTAACATTGTACCATCTTGCAAACAGAAGTAAACTGCAATTTCCCAGTTGTTTCTGTGTTCACTTTTCTTGACATAAAATAAAAGCTATGCATTATTTAGGTATAAAATCTGATGTTAATATCTTTATATAATTATTACATATTTATTTGGACTATGTGTAACAAAGGTGGACAGTCCTAGTTCTACTTAAAGCTCATTTCCTTTGTTTTTATTTGATTTTCAGATTAATTATTTCCCAATGTAATTACGTTTTTACTTACTTGTCTGTATAAACAAATGAGTTCCCTTCGCAAATAAAAGTTTCCCAAAGTTATCAGTCACACAGTGACTCCCAGTGTTATAAATACTTAAAAAAAAAGTTTGAGTCAAAACTTCAGCTTGCGTTTTGATGTTAAAGCCACTCAACAATGCAGTTCAAATATTTATGTCATTTTAATAATATAGATTACAATTTTAGAAAACTATATAAATTACATAAAATAAAAAGAGTGAAAATCTCATGCAGGCAACTACTTGTCCTATCAGTGGATTATAGAACTGTAATATCAATTAGAGTAAACTTAAGACAAATCGAACCATAACTTACTCGATAGCACAATGAGCTGAGTCCCCTGACCAAATATCAGTTTGTTACGATTTTGAGTCACACAATTACAAACCCCAATACACAAATATAAAAGCATAATCTTTCCTATGACAGGTATAAATGACATGAGTGGTAAATTCTATGAATAATTAGATTAATTACTAATGTCTGTGACATTACCCAGGACAATGAGTTATTTGTTTTTAAACTTTAGAAAAATTCAGATATTTTATGGTACAAAAATTTGTATAATAAATGACTTTTTTTTAAAATTAAACACCTAATTTTATGAAAATTATATGTTATTATTATTATTAGAGGGCTGTACTCACTTGATTGTACATACAGTTGTGTCCCCTTCCCAAATATTATTTTACCAGTATTTGTATTCACACTGTGGTTCATAGTGGAAGGATAACTTCCATGAGTACCAAGGGCACTTTCCATCATGTTAGATTTAACACATAATGATTTAAATATAAAATAAAAAAGTATTAAGAATAAAAATTCTAATATAATTAAATTACATATATTAATTAGTTATAGATATGATGATTTTCATCTCTATGAAAAGGGATTTATCAAGGGAAAAATTATGGACAGGTAGCACAAGTGCAACTTTGATATAAATGTACATTAATGTAGTTTAAATACATATACACTTCTGTCGCAACAATTTTGTCAGCAGCCAAAATTATTTATATAATAAACAAGTAAAGATTAAGATAAAACAACTTACTGGAATTGATTATTGTTTTGGTGCCTGCCCCAAATATGACTTTGTTGGTGAACCCAGTATTCACACAATGGTTTTGATTGGTACTTTATCCTTTACATGCAAGGCCTTTATATTTGTCTGTTTTTGTTGTTGTTGTTGTTGTTGTTGTTGTTGTTACTCCAAAGTCCAAAAAACAGAATTTTTGGTACAACTTTAGAATAGGGAACACTTATTCACTATTAACTACGACTTTTCACTCAATAAATTCATAATGTGCTGCTTATTAAGAGTTAGTAAGGCTGTTAAGTTTCGGTTTTGGATGGATGCAGAATAAGGCATTAATATGTGCTTAATTACTACTAATAAATGGCTAATATTCTAGTAATATGCATGCTAATTATCAACTAGTTAAGCGACCCTAAAATAAAGTGTTACCAAATTTTTACATGATAAATAGTTTGCATGATAAATATATGCATGGCATTTTGTTTTTATTGTGAAAAAAAGTAACTCCCACCTTACAATATAGTCATAGTCACAGTTGGTTGATGAAATTATGGGTTTATTACAGAATAAACTCAATACTAAAATTAAAATACAACTTACTGATTTGAACAAGAAGTTTTGTCCCCTTCCCAAAGAAAATTTTACTTCCAGTATTCACACAGCCATCGGCCATATACTAAAAACTAGCAATACCCTGATAACAAAGGCATTAATCAGTTTATATTAAAGTTTAGGGGTTAGAATTAAAAATTAGCTATTATGATTATTATGATTCTATAACAAAATAGTTGTTGTTCTTCCTCTATTACAGCTCAAACACTTAATTGTAATACTATACTTAATTCCCAGGAAGATACCTTCAAATCTTTTAAGAAATTACCATTGATTCATTGTTCTGATAATTATTGTTCTGATGATCATCATTAAAAGTGCATAATTTATGTATGTAATGTAATAGTATGTCATGTTTGTGAGATCTGAGCTGCACTTACTTGAAAACACATTTAGCTTAGTGCCTTTTCCAAATATAATTTTAAATCCACTTTGAGTCACACAGCTGTTGACCATATACACATAACTGTGGCTAATCATATAATCATTCCAGATAAAGTATGTTTTTATTTCTTTGGTTGGGATAAAAAGTTATTATTATCACCTAAATTCTAGTTTAGAAAATGTTATAAATTATCAGTTAAACATCAGTTATATGCGATTATTACAAAGATTTTATAGATTTTTGTGGATGTACTACAAAAAAGATGATTGATGATCCCAGATTCAAAGTTTCGTACTGGAGTTAAGCTGATTGAAATCCTAAAAACTAGTTTTTCATTTGTTGTTCGTTTTACACAGATCAGTCTAAGATGATTTAAAAAAATAACAATTATTCTCTCAAATTGGCATTTTTTCCAAATCCTTGCAAATCAGTAACTACACACAGAATGGTATTTTCCTTTATACTGTATTTTTAAATAAAGGATAAAACATTACAGTAATGATGATAATGTCTATAAAAATATTTGTTCATATTCATACATATTATTACATTGTAAGTTTTTCAATACATGCACTAGAATTTAAAGGTATGCACGCACATCCTAAACCTTAAAACTGGGTGATGGGCAGACAAGTAGTTGCAAAGGTAAACAATGAGTCCGCACACCAGAAAATACTCCTTAGCAATTTTAATGATGGCTCACCATGTGTAACGTTTCGGGTCCAAGCCCTTCATCAGTTTTTCAATACAGCCATCGAATATACTATTTTAAGTTAAATACATGTGAGTATTTACAGTAAATACATGAGTGAATGAGTATAAAAATTTTAAAGATATGACTTACTGTCTTGTACTTTAAGTTTGGTCCCCTCGCCAAAGACAATCTTAAATTGGTTATTCACACAGTTATTGACTCTGTACCAAATACCAACATCCTTCTAATCTACATGGATTTCTGTCTTCTAAAAAAAGGACTAAAACTATTTTTAGTCTTTTATCATGAGCCTAAGAACTAAATTTTATTTCAGCAGTTTAGAAAGTTTAGTCTAAGGTTAGTCAAAGTATTAAATATCTTTGGACTAAGAGTACATTACAAGTACTAAAAACATGTTTTATTACAGGATACATACTACACGTATTACTTGATTAATTACTCACAAACAGCTTTTATTTGTGATAGCTTTTATTTGTGTTTCTAAATAAACTTAAAGAAAATGGTCCTATGGTCATTGTAAAAAGCAATGAACTTACGTGAATTTACTGTTAGTTTGGTGCCTGTCCCAAATATGATCTTGTTGCCCCCAGGATTCACACATTAATACAGCACAGTACATTTATTGCAAGGACAGCCCAAGCCAATATGAACAGTAGGGTTCAATACTGAACTGTTAAAATATTATATTATTATATTACATATTATTATATGTATATTAAATATTATTATAATATTAATATTACTCGCTTTTTACAATTAAACACAAAAAAAGGGCTGAGCTTTCAGCAAACCTTGTAAAGTTCTATTGAGTTGAATTATTTGATATTATGTTGACAGCATATTTTTGGTTGTTGCTGATTGATTGTTTGTTTTTGTTTGTTTTTGCAAATTACAAAGTATTTGTTGTGCTCTCCATTATTATTATAAAAAACATGTCTACTTGACATTATTAACTATGTATTGGACTGAATAATAGATATTGCAACTTACTTGACTGTATAATGAGTTTTGTTCCTTTGCCAAATGATATTCTAATTTGATCATTCACACAGTCATTCACCATGTATAAAAAAGTACTGACATCCTCATAGTGCTGAACAGCTTTGAGAAGCTAGCATTTGACAACACTGGAGTGAAGAGTCACTTTATAATGTCAATAACTGATTTTTTAACACAATTTTTAGGGTATTTTTTGTTGTTGTTTACTATTACAAAAAGTATTTTGATAACTAAGAATCTATCAGTGTATAACATTTTATACAATTAGTATGTTACAACTGTAAAATAGACTTGACATCTTGCCATGATATAAGTGATTTACACTACTAATATTTTGGTCAGTTTCATCAATTAATTTAAATCAGAACATTTTTCCTGTTTAAATGTTCTAGGAATATTAATTACTCAGAAACCACTTAACAAAAAAAGGAACATGGTTTAAAATGGCATCAAAAAAGGAACAATTTAAAATTTTACATTGTTTAAAAAGACCCAATCAGGGAAACAAGCTTGATCTACACTTACTTGAAAGCACAGTGAGTTGAGTCCCTTTCCCAAAGATAATTTTGTTAACCCCTTGAGTCACACAGTAGTTGATGTGACCACATAAACATAGACTTTGCTCACTGTGAAGCCTAACATTGAGGACAATTATGTATTAATTCATTCATTATGAATACTGTATTTGGGATCTGTTTCAGTATCAAAATAAATAGTTATCTATTATTAAAATTAATTTATAAAGAAAGTTCGTTTTAGTGCATTTCTCTGAAGTGAACAGTTCATTGAGAGAGTTGGTGAAGTATTAATGGTATTTTAAGTTATAGTTATTTTTAGGTCATATATGTGACCAGGGACCACAAAACCAGTCTTAAGTGTCAGTTTTCTGAAATGTAGATTTATGCATCATCTGAAAGCTGAAAAAAATATTTCCATTGATTTATGGTTTATTAGGATCTGACAATATTTGGCTGAGATACAAATATTTGAATATCTGGAATCTGAGGGAGCAAAAAAATCTAAATCCTAAGAAAATCGCCTTTGAACTTGTCCAAATGAATTCTTAACAATGACTATTACTAATCAAAAATTAAGTTTTGATATATTTATGATAGGAAATTTACAAAATATCTTCATCAAACATGATCTTTACTTAATATCCTAATTATTTTTGTCATAAAAGAAAAATCTATAATTTTGACATAGCGTATACAATTTTTTCATTTTTTTTATTTTTTTTACTATTGCTACAAATGTACCCCAGTGATTTAAGACTGGCTTTGTGTCCAGGGTCATATATAAAAGGTTTTTATTTATTATTTAAGCAGCGGTAAACTTACTTGAATCAATTGTTAGTCTGGTGCCTTTTGCAACTATGATCTTGTCATAGCCTGCTTTCACACATTAGTACAGCATTGTACATTTACCCAGAACTTTAGCCAATCTCTTTTTTGGTGTATGACATATTTCATAGTGAATTTTAAACATGACTGTACAAAATTACATTTTTGTATATGGTTTAATAACAGTAATTAATATGATATGATTTATTGTGATGACCTACACTAGCAATTTTTCCAACTAAACTGCATAAAATGAATTAATTAACACTAAGATTTGGAAAAACATTTACTTACTTGATTGTACTATGACTTTGGTCCCGTTACCAAACAAAATCTTATATCCATCATTCACACAATCATTTATCATACACCGAAAACTAGTAGCAGTCTGTTAACACTCCAAGAATCATATTCATCAATTCATTAAACACTTTAAATCCTATTATAATATAATGCAGTATATTAATATTATTACTGTAGCTGGTAGAACCTTTACATTTGTAAAATGTATGGTATACTTTTCAAATATTTATACTTTAGTGAAAGTCACCACTAAACTCTCGAATTATTGAATACTTTGAATATCACTTTGATTTATGTAAATATTGATTATCAAGTTTTGTGCTTGATTAACTTTTATATTCATCTATTTTTAGGTTTTAATGAAATATTTTGAGGATCATAATTTCTTTATTACTATTTTTTATGATAAAATATCTTACTTGAAGTAACAATGAGACTGGTGCCGGTTCCAAATATGATCTTGTTGTCCGCTCTATTCACACATCAGTATATTATTGTACATTTACCCTCAGTACATGTTAGGTCTTTTTGTCATTATATTGTATTTTAAGATATTACTTCTTTGATTAATTTAAAACATTCTGTAAGATAGAAAATAACGTAAGTGATTAAGATAATGATAAGCAATAACTAATCACCTATAAATATAATATATTTGATACATACATTTTTGTTTTAAATAAAACTTACTTGTTTGTATTCTAAGATTGGTTCCCTCACCAAAGACAATCTTAAATTGATTATTCACACAGTTATTGACACCAAATACCAGCAGCATCCTACCAGTCTACCTACTCTTTACATGTTTTGTCTGAACATTGTCAAACAGATGTTCAGAATATCCTGTTATTATTTTGTGAAAGCTGACCCTGATTAAAGCTCATTTTGAGAGCTATGTGAATAAAATATCACATTATTTTAACAATACTCATTTCAAGTAAGGTCTAATATTACCGGTTACTTTCTCTAGTATTAAATTTTAAATATTTAAATTAACATTGTTAAGCAATACCACCCATTAAATGCCAAATAAGCTCCATTGAAGAATATGGTCCTATGGTCATTGTAAAAAGCAACAAACTCACTTGAATTTACTGTTAGTTCGGTGCCTGTCCCAAATATGATCTTGGTGACTCCAGGATTCACACATTAATACAGCACAGTACATTTATTCTAAGGACAGCTCTAACCAATATATAATAAGATGTTGATTCAACATTGAGAAATTTTTGCAGCTTTAGCTTTAACCAAACCTTATAAAGCTCTATTGAGTTGGATTATTTTGTATTATTTTGACAACATGTTTTTGGTTGTTGGTTATCTGTTTGATTGTATTCTGACAAAACATTAATTGTGCTCACCAGCAGTATTATCAGAGACACATTTACAGTACATTACATTATTAGCTAAATACTGGTATAAATATTGATTATTGCAACTTACTTGACTGTATAATGAGTTTTGTTCCTTTGCCAAATGATATTCTAATTTGATCATTCACACAGTCATTCACCATGTATAAAAAAGTACTGACATCCTCATAGTGCTGAACAGCATTGAGAAGCTAGCATTTAACAACACTGGAACGAAGAATCACTTTAATATTTAAATAACTGATTGTTGTTCATGTTTTAACACAATATTTAGAATATTTTTTCATTTACTATTACAAAAATTATTTTGATGACAATTGTGACTATGTTCTGTTACTAATAACACATTTCTTGTGGTCAATTTATCAATTTAGTTGAATAATAAAAAAAAAATGTAATAATGGCATCAAATTCCTATGAAAGCATGTAACCTCTTTTTTGGTGTATGACTTTCATAGTGCATTTTAAACATGATTGTGCAAAATAAAATGTTTAATATATATATACATTGTAATAGTATTGAAATTGAAGGTATATGCCTCTATTTGATACTATTTGAACTGCCTAATATTTGGCAAAAATTAAAGGGATAAGTTTTAATAGCTAAATATTTTATTCCAATAATAGGGTTAATGTATACTATTTATTGTGATGAACTTGTTGAGCATTTATTTTTCCAGCCAAACTGAATAAAATTAAGTAATTAACTGTAATATTTGGAAAACATTAACTTACTTGATTGCACTATGACTTTGGTCCCTTTACCAAAGAAAATCTTACGTCCATCATTCACACAGTCATTTATCATACACTGAAAACTAGTAGCAGTGGTAACACTAAAAGAATCGTATGCATCTTAAGCAATTCATTAACCCTATTGTATGTAATATATTAATGTTATTATATTATTATTATTAGGCTGATAATGTCTCAAATTTTTTTGATATTACTTATTTGATTAGTTTGGGACATTTTGTAAGATAGAAAAGAATAATGGAAGTGATTAAGATAATGATAAGCAATAACTTATAATAATAACTAATCATTAGCAATTGTACTTTTTGTGAAACTTAAAGAATTCCTGATCTTTGTCAACATCACAGATACTTTTTTTATAGTTTTTTTTTTATTTAAGTTTGGCGAATGATAATATTCAATTTTAAATATGTGTAAATATCACAACAAAGATTTTAACTTTTTTTGGACATCAATAAGATCAGATCTCTAAGAGGTTACTATTTGTTAAATGCTGTCAGAAATATATTACTTACTTGTTTGAACAACAAGTTTGGTTCCTTTGGCGAATATAATCTTATTCACATTCACACACTCTTGGAGCATGTGCCAAAAACTAATGCCTTCCAGCTATTTCACATACTTTATGGAGTTATAGGCTAGTATTAATTGTAATACATTTGACCTATTGTATATTTCAATGTAACATTAACACCAACAGCGACATTGATAACATGAGCTTACTTGTTTGTGTTATTAGTCTTGTTCCACTTCCAAATATAATCTTGTTGCCAGCATTCACACAAGTGCTGACTCCATCACAAAAACCTCATTGTCTAATGGGTTAATCTAACTGTGACGTACTTAATATAAAAATTTAAGCATTTGTATGGTGTTGATGGGCAGAGTGAAGGGGTTCAATTATATTTTGATAATGAAAATGGTTCTCTTTTAGAAGGATGTCATTTGTTTTTTTATTACATTAGATTTAATCAAAATATGTGTTTAAACTGCAATGAGAAAACGTTATTATACTAATGACAAAGCATCAAGTACTTTTGCATTCGTCAGTTTTATTAAGTATTTATCTTTTGTGTTTTAAAGGGTTTTCATTGATTTAGAAATGCAAACTTACTTGCTTCTACAGCGAGTACTGTCCCCATCCCAAAGATGATCTTTTGAGCATTATTCACACATATGTTGGATCCATAACAAAAACCATCTAGCCTTGTTTGGAGTGTTGTGAGTTTTAAGTTATTTTTTCTTATTTTATTAAATAAATGAAATAAATTCAAATACTTTAACAATCTTTGCTAAATGTAATCACACTGATGGTTTTGTTGTTGTTTTGCAACAATATTTAACTTTTAAAACAGTTCTCTGCTAAACAGTGACTATTTTCTTTAGTACTATTTGTATTAAAGTGCAATATAAAATATTGGTGACAAAAAAATAACTCACTTGAATTAATAGTTAATTTTGTCCCAGAACCAAATGTCAGCTTGCCATATCCTTGATTCACACAGCATATAAACTCACTACAGTAACTCGTGTATGCTAATGCTAAGGAATGTTGTAGGAGCCTATTATATTTATGTAATACTGTTTTTTAATGAACTTTCGACTGTGCAGTTGTGCATTAATGCAAGCTACTTTTCCCTCAGTACAAAATAATTGAACTGGCAATAATATTATGCAAACATGAAAGATTAACTATTACATTAATGTTTTTCTAAAGAATGACAGTATAATTTTGGCAATAACTACAGTATGATTATCAGCCATAACAAACTACCCAAAAGCATTTTCAAGACTTACTTGCTTCTATGTTGAGTTTTGTCCCTTTACCAAAGACAATCCTATTAGCAGTATTCACACAGCCACTGAGCGTGCACCAAAAACTTGTATTTCAAAAAGGCCATCATTAACATTGGGCAGTACATAGGGTATATTATTTAATATTATAAAAACACAACATAAATGTTTCAAATATCTTTACTGTGTTTTTTTGTTTATTTTTTTGTGTTAGTAATGCTGGATCATATTATATTAGGGGACAGAACAAAAATGTATTATTATGGATATTATTTTTGTATTATATTATTATGGATATTATTATTAATTACTTATTACTTACTTGATTGTATTACAAGATAGGTTCCACTACCAAAGAAAATCTTATATCCAGTATTCACACAGCATTTAGACATGCACTAAAAACTCTTGGTTGCTCAGTCAATTAAAATTGGACAAATTTGCATTAGTCTAAAAGTAATCACAAAACTGCTGATCAGGAATCACAATGCCAAACTACATCTCAAATAAAGTCAGTAACTAATAGATAAAATCCTATGATTTAAAAAAAAAAATACTCCAGTAGTTGACAGCTATGTGCTCGCAAACTCACATAAAACTAACATATTTCTATAATATTTAATCTAATCTAAAGCGAGAGCTGAGAAAAATAAATTAATACATTTTTCAATGCTTTGACTTATACTCACTTTTTTCAACTCTCAGTTTAATTCCTGAACCAAAAATGACCTTCCAGTTTGTTGTCGCACAATGAAAGAACTGTGCACAAAAATTTTACTATTAAATTGCTGTATAAATAATTTTGTTGAAATTTATTTTCTTTATGTTTAGATTTTTGGATTGATTGGAAAAAGAATAAAGCTAATTAAAAAACAAAACTATTGACAAAAGAATGTATATATTTAAAAAAAAATGATAGATTGCAGAATGGACTCCATTTGTTTGAAAAAGTTCACTTTAAGCTGGAAAAATTCAAACTTACTCTCTTGTATTGTGAGGTCTGTTCCTTTGCCAAATATTATTCTGACTCCATCAGTCACACATCATCTGATCCCATTACAAATAGCTAATGCTAACTTTTTTTCATTAATTATAAAAAATTACAATAAAAGAAATATGCTTATTCTAAATATGTTTTATGATAATAAGAAGAATAGAAAGATATAGCCTAACAGAAATAAAAACATTTTTACAAGTAGTTCAGCAATTTAATATTATAACTATATATTTTCATAATACTCTTAGTAAAATGAAATAACTTACTTGACTGAACAATTAATTTTGTCCCAGAGCCAAATGTGATCTTTCCAAATCCATCATTCACACAGTATATGCAGTTACTACATTAACTAGTGTACTATTGCTAAGATGAAGTGAACATAATTTCTTCATTATATTTAACATAACTTTGCTCTCATTATATTAAGATTTACACTGAATTTATCAGATCATACCAGGTTAATCAGTAGGATCTATATCTCCCATTTCATTAATAAATAACTTGTTTTGCACTGATAACTTGTTTTAAACTTGGTTCATATGAAAAAATGCTTAGGAATAAAATAGATTTGTTTCCCCTATTCCCTTTTATTGGATGTATTGTAGATTCTGTTTTGAATTTTGTAGAAATGTTTGCAAATTTTTTTTAATGGACTATTTTTTTTAGTAACTACAGACTAAGAGTCAGATATCAGAAGACAAAAAAATATAACTTACGTGCAGTAACAACTAATTGTGTCCCTCTTCCAAATATAATCTTATTGCCGGTATACACACAGCAGTTAATCACAGAACAAAAACCAAATGTGCTATGAATGCGCCATTGTGCCATCAGTGCCAAAACCATACAACAGAAATGCTTAGCACATTATGTCTAGGTAAATATAATACAAATATGCATCATAATACTTTATATAGGTGCACTTTTAAAATACTTTACATACGGTGCATTATTTTTGCTATACTGAGTGTTTTTTCAGTGATTCTATATTAGATTCTATATTTGTAGTGATTCTGTACGAGTGTTTTTATATTAAATTATTAGTAATTGGACGTTATAAATAAAATTATTTACAAAAATAATGAGATGTATGGTTATCATTTGAATTTAAATTAAT
Source organism: Carassius auratus (assembly GCF_003368295.1). Taxonomy (NCBI): domain Eukaryota; kingdom Metazoa; phylum Chordata; class Actinopteri; order Cypriniformes; family Cyprinidae; genus Carassius; species Carassius auratus. The sequence goes on along the minus strand of NW_020524158.1, from coordinate 39,630 downwards.
TAAATTTAGCCACTAAGTTAATTCGATGGTGAAAAAAAAAAATGTTTCTTACTGGATTCCACTGAGAGCAAAGTTCCACTTCCAAAAATGAGTTTGTACATCCCGTCATACACACATTGCTGAAGTTCTCAACAAAAAGGGCAACCCAAGAGTCCAAAAAAACCCAAAACATTCCAAGTTCCAAATCTATTTTGTTATATATGGGGATGTATTATATTAACAGGCTTAAATGTTTAATGGGGTAAAGTGTGTAATTTCTGAATTTTCAATTCAATAATGACTGTTTCCAAACAGGTTTCATGAACATTCCCCATCATTTGCTGTTGTTATACAAAGCATGTTTCTAAATGTTTCACCTTTAGATAAAACAAAAATCCGTATTTAATTGAGTTAATTGTTTCTAAAACAACAAACAAAGAAAATAAATGGGCAAGTATAAAAAAAAAGTAGTAGTTAAAATATACATGTACAATGCCAACAATCTTTTATGACGAGATTTCGCCAAAATATAGATGCGTTGGATATACATTTTTGTTTTACGTATGTTCTCTCTCTATACTGTAGAAAGCTCGATAGATTTCCTACTCAAACAGTAGAGCATGTCGCATAAAATTATCATCCAAATGCATATGTATATATAAGATATATATTCAAGCCTTTTTTTTTTTTTTTTAACAAAAATCATGCAACAGTATAATATGTATTATATAGTCATGGTAAGTCTGTATCACTCACTTGCTTCAACGTGCACTTGTGTTCCTCTCCCAAAGATTAATTTGTAATTATTATTCACACAGACAGTAACTGCATATCAAAAACTTCCACAACTAACTGCAAATAATTGCACTCACAAGTGCAGGTCCACTATGGCCTTTTCTCAGCTTTTTTAGTTAACTGAGATTAATAATATGATGTACTTCCCTTACTAATGTGTACATGCAATTAATAAAACATCAGTGTAATTAAAGGGAATATAACAGTCCTAATGGAACATTATTCCGATGACTGAAATATGTTAATACTCACTGGCTACAACTGTAAGTTTAGTTCCTTCTCCAAAAATGATCTTTCTTGCTGTATTTGTCACACATTGCTATAACCTTAGGCAATAACCTGTCCATCCCGAGTTAATTGTGCCTGTTTTTGGAGTCTGATATCAAGCGTAATGCAATTTTACAATTATATTTCAGTTTCAATTAGTGTCTTAACATGCCTACATAGTACTTACACTGAAATTTAAACATACATTTTGGATTGTCTTTATAAAATATAAATTAATCAAATTCATGATTATTAGTTTGATTAAATAAATTCACTTACTCGACTCAACAATAAGTTTTGTACCACTTCCAAATATTATCTTTACTCCAGATGCCTTGTTCCAGCTCCAAAAACTATCTTGTTATAATTCACACACTAACAAAATCCTCTGCAAAAACTCTTTAAGCACATTAAAAGAGCCGTGATATGGTCAGTTTTGATTATCTTACTGATAAACTTTTAAACTGCGCAAATTATGATTCGTTAGATTCACTAATATCGTTTTTTATTTATTTATGACCTTGCGCATTGAATGTGACTTACAGCAGAGCACATCATAAACAGTAATGGATGTTATTCATACTTTTAATAAAGACACTATAATGGACACATTATAGAAATGCCATTTGCTTTTTTAATAATTTTACACTCCACTGTTTTAAGCTTAAATACAATTAAAATATTTTATTTAAAAATATATATTTAATAATTATACATTTATTACAGATTTATTAATATAAATGTATCTTATCACTCAAAAAATTGCACTGTACTTACTGGAGTAAACATGAAGCTGTGTTCCCTGACCAAATATGATCTTGTTGCCATAATTCACACTGTGTTGAAATCCAGAGCAACAACGTCTCGATTCAACGGCATTGTCTAGGCACTCATTATTTTTTACTAATATTCTAGCCTTAAAATGTGATATCCTATGAATTAATTTACAATCTACATATGTTGTCCTCTAGACGCAAACAGAAATGTAAAGTAAGAAATAATGATCAGCCTCTTACTTGTTTCTACATGTAACATCGTCCCTTCTCCAAAGATGATCTTATTTGCACCAAAAGTCACACAATATAAAGAACCCTCACAAAAAGTACCTTTGTGTAGTTCGGCTATTTACATCAAATAAAAAACAGCTCCTTCAAAACTTCAATTAAAGTTGAATTACATGCTCAATTGTTTTAGTTGTAAAAACAATATTATTAAATATTTATTTAAAATTCATTACTTTGACTTAAGATAAGACAGATAGCCTACTTAGTGGTAAACTCAGATATTATTCTGATAAGAGTAACTGATGCAGAATCTAGGGTCTGTTTTGCACATCTATGATATTCTGATTAATAAAATTTGTCTTACGAGATTCAACAGTCAGTGTTGTTCCACTTCCAAAAAGGATCTTGTTTTTCCCATAATTCACACAGAAACTAACACACAAAATGTTCTTGGATAGCCCTTTCATTAAGTACAGTACAGTACAGTACAGTACAATTATGTGTGTATGTGTGCGTGATGAAAGACTTGATTACATCTTGATGGCCTTGTAATAATTTAATATCATTTTATACATTTGTTTTTGAAGTTTCTACTATTTCAACGTCAATGTTTCAGTGGCAGTATTTTTATATATATATATATTTCTTTTTATAAAACTGTGGTATTAATTGCATCTCCTTATTGCTGAATTTATGTTAAAAACAACAACAATTTGAAGACTCTTACTTGATATAACTATTAAAGTTGTTCCTTGAGCAAAATGATCTTTCTCCCTCCAGCAGTATCCACACAACAGAAATAGTGATGACAAAAATGGGACCAGTTTACCAGGAATTGGGGCTAAAATATATATGATGATGTATGTACTGACAATAAACTGTATTTTTTTTTTACTGTAATTATATTTTAGTGAATGAGATTTATTACTGGACTTAGATTTATACGGGATACTCAAAAATACTGAGAATGCCATTAATCAATATCCAATAAATGTACTTACTGTAATAGACATGCGTCCGTGTTCCCTGACCAAATATGATTTTTCACATTATTTGCCGATATGCTTGTCATACATCATTAATGTGAATATTAATGTGAATATTAATGTGAATCTTACTTGTTTCTACATGCAGCATTGTCCCTTCTCCAAACAAGATCCTGCCAGCCCCCGTATTCACACAATATTAATATCCCTCACAAAAACAAACTCACTGAAGCCTCAGTAATATTCATCTTTCTATGTACAATCAATGCTGTCCTATTAGTTAAGACTACGTAACAGCAATCATCTAAATAGAAAAAAAAATCAAGATAGATGTTTGTACTCACTGGTTTCAACATTTAGCTTTGTCCCTGTTGCGAATATGATCTTAAGGTTTGATTTCACACATTGCTTAGACCCTCAACAAATTCATGTTCCTCATTTTGGACTGCTGCCATGGACATTGTTTGATTAATGAAGTATATTATTAAGAAATTGCTGTGAAAATGTAAGGAGTACTATAAAAGAATATAAAACAGAACAAAAGATTATCCTACTTGGTTCAATGAACAGTTTTGTCCCTGATCCAAAGATGATCTTTAATGTTCCATCATTCACACAGTAACAAACTTCTCTTCAAAAAACTCTTCCTCTGAGGCAACAAGGACTGTTTTTACTTTAAAAGCCTTAGAATTGTTTAGTTTGATAAACTTGTAGGTCAAATTGTGTTGCTATAAATGTTGCCATCTATGTACATGTGATGAAAAGACTTATTGATAAAGACTTGAACTCAATCTTAAATAACATTTTGGATAGTCTTAATAAAATAGAAATGGAACGAATAAGGTTAAAAGGTGGAACGAGTTTGATTGAATAAATACACTTACTTGACTCGATAATAAGTTGTGTACCACTTCCAAATATTATCTTTAGTCCAGATGTCACACAGTTATCTAGTTACCTACAAAAACGTGGTACATAACTTAAAAAGCTTCTGTATTACTTCTTGGAATATTATTATTATAAATTATGTCTGAATAATTTTGATTATAAATAAAACCTACAGATTATATTAGTGTTTATTAATTAACATGACTAAAACATACAAATTTAAATGTCAAATTACAAAAGATGTTTTGCTATTCCATTATATCATACATGGCAGCCATGAACTTTTTACCATCACTCTTGTTCTGTCTGTTATTATTCATTCTTTTGCAAAGTTGTCTTGTTTAAGAGAATATGCAAAACTTTTACGTTTTATTCTTGGACTGTTTATACATTTCAGCTTTTAAGTTAAATGCAAAGCAAAAAAAAATATATTTTGAGAGGAGTAAACATTGTATTAATTACTGTATGACTTAATACTGTATTAATTATTTTATTAATAAGAGGAATTCAAAGAAAAACATAGTTTGGTCTTACGAGATTCCACAATTAGCCTTGTTCCAGCTCCAAAAATGATCTTGTCGTAATTCACACACTAATAAAAGCCTCGGCAGAAACTCTCTAAGCACCTGCTGTGATATGGTCAGTTTTGATTATCTTACTGAAAGACTTATGAAATTCATAAATAAGTTTGTTTTGTTTCTTCTTTATGGTTTGTCAGATTCAATTTTATTTTTTATTGCTCTTGGACACAAAATGTCCATTTATTATTGTAATTATTTCACACTTCACTGTTTTATGCTTCCATTGAATTAACAAATATTTTAGAATTATACATAAATTAATATAACAACAAACAATTTGTAATTTCTTATCACGCAAAAAAATAACACTGTACTTACCAGAGTAAGCATGAAGCTGTGTTCCCTGACCAAATATGATATTGATGCTGTAATTCAAACTGGATTCAACCGCATTGTCTAGGCGCTCATTATTTATTTTTGCTCTAAAATCTCATATGTAATAGTGATCATAGTAATCATAAATAGCCTCTTACTTGTTTCTACACGTAACATTGTCCCTTCTCCAAAGATGATCTTGTTTGCACCAGTAGTCACACAATATAAAGAGCCCTCACAAAAACTACATTTGTTATGGTTTGGCTAAATATATTACAAACAGCTCCTTCGTGAAAACTTTAACTACATGTTCAACTACTTTAATTGTAAACAGAAAAATATTATAAAATAGATTTGATCAGTGTTTACATACCAACAAAAGTTAGTAAACGGCTACTATTTTCAACCACTGGTTAAGCAGAAAATATAATAACATTTGTATATAATATAATAATATATATTATATATTATAATATATAATAATACTTTTTCGTTCCTGTTTTTACTCACTTTGGCTAAATATTTAATGGTAAACTAAGACATTATTGTAATAATGGTAATTGAAGATTTTAGTGTCTGTTTTGCACATCTATGATATACTGATGAAAAAATATATATATATCTTACGAGATTCAACAGTCAGTGTTGTTCCACTTCCAAAAATGATCTTGTTGTTCCCATAATTCACACAGTAACAAACACTCAGACAAAATGTTCTTGGATAGGCCTTTCATTAAGTACAGTACAGTAAACTACAATTATGTGTATGTGATAATATACTTGATTATCTTGGTGACCTACTAGGAAGTAAATATAGTTTTATGAATAGTGTAAGTTTGTAATGTGTCAATGACAGTGGTTCAATGGAACTTTTTTTTTCTTCATTTAACCGTGTTAATCACATCTCATTATCGTAAAAAGTACATAAAAAGCAATTTGAAAATTCTTACTTGACTGAACTATTAAAGTTGTTCCTTGACCAAAAATGATCTTTGTCCCTCCAGCAGCATTCACACAACAGAAACCATCACAACAAAAATTTGACCAGTTTACCAGGCATTGGGGCTAAAATACGTTTTATGATGCAAGTGCTGATAACAAACTGTAAAACTGTTTTTATTTCAGGGAATGAGATCTATTTTAACAGTATTTATTTCATAATTTAACTATAATTATCTAGTTTACTACTGAGTAAACAGTCAGAAACATGTCTGTTTGGATGTTTATTTGAATGGTCAAATACTGCTCATATTTTGAATGAGACTACAACTGCAACATTAGCTGTAAATTAAATATTAATGTATTTTCAATAGCAAAATATGATACTCATAAATACTAAGAAAGCCAGTAATCAATATCAAACAAATGAACATACTGGAATAAACATGTATCTAGACATGTATCTGTGTTCCCTGACCAAATATGAGTTTGTCATACTTAATGTACTGTATTAAATACCAGATTAATAATCTTTCCTAACCTACCTAAAAACTATTTTAATGTGAATCTTACTTGTTTCTACGTGCAGCATTGTCCCTTCTCCAAACAAGATCCTGCCAGCCCCCATATTCACACAATATTAATATCCCTCACAAAAACAAACTCACTGAAGCCTCAGTAATATTCATCTTTCTATGTATAATCATTGCTGTTCCATTAGTCTAAATATAAAAAAATCAAGATAGAGGTTAGTATTCACTGGTTTCAACATTTAACTTTGTCCCTGTTGTGAATATGATCTTAAGGTTTGATTTCACACATTGCTCTTAGACCCTCAACAAATTAACGTTCTCCATTTTGGACTGCTGCCATGGACATTGTTTGATTATTGAATTTCATCAATTAGAAATAGGTATTTTCACATTAAAGAGTACTATAAAAGTATATTGAACAGAACAAAAGATTATCCTACTTGGTTCTATGAACAGTTTTGTCCCTGATCCAAAGATGATCTTTCGTGTTCCATCATTCACACAGTCACAAACATCTCTTCAATAAGCTCTTCCTCAGAGACAAGTACTTTGTTGTACATCATATTTGCAACAAAATCTAAAGCTTTGATCAGTTGCACATTTTGTTTTTTCCCCCCACTTATCTATCACTGTTGATGATATTGTAAAAGCCTTAGATTTGTTTAGTTGTGATAGTCTTGGATGCCAAATTGCATTGCTATTAATGTTGAAATAATGTTAATGTTAATAAAGTATTTTCATTAAACTGGTCTCTTAGGAAATGTAAAAGTGGCTTTAAAATAAGAAAACCGAAAGTCTCTTACTTGATTCAACTGTTAAAGTTGTTCCTTGACCAAAAATGATCTTCGTCCCAGAACCATCCACACAACAGAAACCATCACAACAAATACATGGCCAGTTTACCATAAACTTCTACTAATGTGTTTGATTTGTATGCTGATTATAAACACAAGAATATATTTTATAAAATAATATATATTTTAGGATTTGAATATTCATTTGAGATTACTTTTCGTAATTTTAGTTACTTTTAAACATTAAGCCTATACTGTTGAATTTTGTTTTAAAGTAATTGTAAACTATTGTCCCTTCTCCATATTGTATTTTATAGCATATTTCTCTACTAAAAAAAGCAATAAGTTTCTTACTTGACTTTACATACAAAGTTGTCCCTTTTCCAAAATGAATCTTCCAAGACCCATCATTCACACAGTACCCGACCTCGCAGCAAAAACTGTTGCATTCTCAAATTAGTTTTTAACCTAGAAATATTTAAATAATTAATTTGAATTGTAAAGAAAAATCTATATATAGCCTACATCTACACTGTTTCACTGTCAACATTTTTATTTACTTTTATTTACAAAGCTGAATGTTTTATTAACATTCAGCTTTGTGCCTTGATCAAATATAATTTTGTCAGAGAGTGTCACAGTTTTGTCAATATAATATGGCCTTTTAATTTAATTTGATTAATTTTGACACAATTATGTTATAGACCATTGTATTTAAAATAATTTTTGAAATCTTGATTTGTCAATGCATACAAATCCATACATTTCGTAAAGTATTTTACTGTCCTAGAATAACTATACTGTATAGTACTTTGGTAACACTTCCCGCCCTCCTGAATCACATTGTGAAAAGATGTAGAGAACAAATTTACTTATATAAACTCGACTGTGAGATAAATAAAGCTTTTTACTTTGACAGTTAATTGTAATAGCTTCTGTATACTGTACTTACTTGAATGAACAGTCAATGATGTTCCAGAGGCAAAGAGTATTTTGTCTCCTGAATAAGTCACACAGTAGCTAATGCCCCGGCAATTACTTAGAGTGCTTTAGAATTATCTATAGTAAAACATCTACACACAAAAGCAAGTAATACAAAAAATAAATAAAATAACTGTAAATAAAACAAAGAGTAGGAACACATTTTACAGGAAACTATGCATCTTCTTTATATTTGTGACGTTTACCAACTGAAAATTGTTTCTACACCAATTTTTTTTTCAGTGTTTTAGTTTGTGCCAAATGTTAACATTAACATTAATGTTAAATAAAAGGATTATGAAAAACAGAACTGCCACTTTTTTTATAAAATGAAAATGCTGTAATGATAGATTTGAACTGTACCTGAAACAACAGTAAGTTTTGTTCCTTTCCCAAATATTATACGTCCTATGTTGTTAGACACACAGAGTTACACCGCTTTACAAAAACTTAAGATCATTAATAAAGAAATGAGTATGACTGTTTAAACACATCTGCCGCTGATTTAGGAAAAAGAGTTTTTTATTTATAGAATTTTAAAGCAACTTTGAAACTTAATTTAAAAGTTTTCTTTTCTTTTTGCGTTTGTGTGTGTGGGGGTGGTAGTTGATTTTTTTAATGTTATTGTTGTTGTTTTTATGAAAATGAATCACTACCTGAGTTGATGGTAAGTTTTGTTCCTTTTCCAAATATTACTTTCCATCCTCCTGCATCAGTCACACAGTTTGACATGGCAGCACTAAAACATCCTAACTACTACTGGAAAACATCCTAAACTTTAGACATCATGAAGATTTATGCTTTTTACTGAGTCCTTCAAATCAGGACAAATGTTTTTAATCTTTTTTTTTTTTTAAACAGAAATCAAAACAAAAACAAAACAAAGCAAACTTACTTTTTTCAATGATTACTTTTGTTCCCGTAGCAAAGATAATTTTGTTTGCTCCACTTCCATAAGTCACACATTATTTCACTGCACAGCAAAATCTATCAGACCTGACAAATAGGTCTTTCAGAACTTTAAAGATCCAAAACTCAATTATATTACAGGACAACACTATACTTATTTTGAATGGCTTAATGATGTATAAAGATAATTTTTAATGGTATTTAAATGTGTGAAAATGACAACAGACACTTTACATCAGATGATAAATAATTAATTCAGATTGGTTTGTTTCTACTTACTTGAATTTATGATGACCTTTGTTCCTTGACCAAAAATGATCTTATCAGAATATGACACACAGTGTTAGCAACCATACAAATTACCACTTTTGAATATTTCTATATTGTACTGCCTGCGTAAAGGATTATTTGTAAGTTTTGCCATCAAAATAAAATGATTTTTAACAATGCAATTTTGCAATTGAGTTTGTTTAGCTGTATATTTTTTGCATTTTTATTTTTTTTAATCTCAGAATTGAAATTAAAGTACAACAATCTTTGGCAAGTTTTAAACCTTTAAGTATTTGCATTTTATCTGCAAACCTGATACAAAACTACTTATGGAAAAAATGTTAAACTTCCGACATCATGTATTCTACTTAGAACCTAAAATATGATATCTAAAATAATATTGTGATGAAATGGACTTTGTGCCTGTCTCAAAGATGATTTTGTTAATTACACTTCTGTGTTTGTTAATGTATTTAAAACTTACTTGTTTCAACGTTAAGTTTAGTTCCAGAACCAAAATAGATTCTGTAGTTTCCACCAGCAGTCACACACTGCAGATCCTCATTGCAATTACTCTTCACCCACAAAACACTTCGTATATATTCTAATAGACTGTGAGGATTCTACTTTTTTGTAATAACAAAAGATATATATAGAGTACTTTTGTTTACTTACAGTACAGCGTTTCTAAATACTGCTGAATTTGTATAACTTTTCTCATTTAAATGTAGAAATTAATTGCAAGAATTATTATTGACTTACTTGTCTCAACAGTAAGTCTGGTTCCAGAGCCAAAGATTATTTTACGGTCTGCAGTTACAGTCACACACTGCAATTCCTCTTAGCAATTAATCTACACACTGATGTTTTTTTTTTTTTTTCAAATATTTGTACTACGGTATTCAAAATTTCGCAATTGCACTTAGAAAATATTGCAAAATTGCAGATCTTTAAAATAATAAGTCTTGTAATATAGATTTATAAACATGGCACAAAAAAAGTTTGAAACAACGTATACAATTAAAATACATGATAAAATAGATACAGATCTGGATACTCACTTGTGTGAATTTCTAATTTTGTGCCAGACCCAAAGATTATCTTTCCAAATGAACCTCCAGAAGTCACACAGTGCTAAACCTGAGAACTACAACTCCTTACAGTGGACGGTTTGACTCTTACCAAAACATTTAGCAAAATATGTTCATATTTACAGCCCATGACACCTAAGCAAAAATCTACCCTCAACTATACTTCAAATAAAATTACCTGGATTCATTATTTTATGAAAATGTATAGCTTTTTTTCAGAGGCTGTTAGCTGTAATTTAATTAGCTTTTAATTTGTTTTTACTACTTCTATCATGAACTTTTAAAATGCATTCTATATGTACTATTCATATCCAATAAGGCATGTATTAATATTGCAATCCATAAAAACAAAAACACTTACTTGTATCAACAAGCAGAATTGTACCTTGACCAAAAATGAGTTTCTCTCCATAGTTACCAGACACACAATGCTAAACTTCATAACATTTTCTGGCTGCTCTTCCATCGTTCTCTCAATCACCAAGACCAGAGGTCAGTGTCCAACTACACTGAGCTTTTAAAGGACAGTTCTACAATACAGCTATCTGTCAATCAATCTGATTTGAGGAGTGGGATTGTAGATACTTACTAGAGTAAACATGTAATTGTGTGCCAGACCCAAAAATCAGCTTTCCAAATCCAGCATCCACACAATGCTCAACCTCATACTTCTTACTCTCTCGCTATGTGGTTTACCTGAGCATTTGTATTAAGAGTATGAATCATTTTGTTTTTAAACATTTTTGACAATGAATATATATCCACAATATCCATTATTGTGAATCACAAATCAACAAAATTTAGTTTTACACTGAATTCCATATTATTGACATTCTTACTTTTTGTATATTTTGTGATATTTTAGAAATAATAAATTATTGTGCCATACCTGACTGTACTGTGAGCTTTGTTCCAAGCCCAAATATAACTTTACCACCTCCAGTGTTAGTCACACAGGATTATATAGCTGCACAAAAACATCTCTGACTTCAAGAAAAATAAATAAATAAAGTATGTTCCTGCCACATGCTAGCTTAAAGTGCACTCAATACTAATTCACATTTTAATAAATTATTGTTTTTATTATATGTTTTATTCAATTATTGTTTTAAGACGATGAGGGAATTGTGTGCACTAATATGTGTAGATTTACCCATCAGGTTTAAAATCATTAACTTTCAGAATACACTTGAATAAAAGTAAATAGGCTTGTTTTCTTTCTTACTTGTTCCGATGATCAATTGTGTGCCTGTCCCGAAGAATAGTTTATTGGCATTAGCTCCAGAAGCCACACACTATGTGACCACAGAGCAAAAACTAAGTTAAATTAAAAATGAGGATCAGATGCAGCTGCATCAAAACAGGGGAAGATTCTGAGGTCCATATTAACGTTATTTAATGAAGGCATGCCAGAAACTACTATGCTGGACGACAGACAATAAATCATAAATATCTCCTTGAATGTGGTTTAACATCATTTAACTTGAGACAAATGTACCTTGAGAAAGTGTCCAGCAAAAAAGACTAGCAAAGTTTCAATGATAAACAACTGTGTGATAAATGAATCTTTTTACTATGTCAATTAATTCTAAAAATATATACACTTACTTGAATGAACAGTCAATGATGTTCCAGAGGCAAATGTTATTTTGCCCCCTGAATAAGTCACACAGTAGCTAATGTCCCAGCAATTACTTAGAGTGCTTTAGAATTATTAAAATCTATAGTAAAACATCTGTGCAGCCCAATCCCAAAAGTCATGGGTTCGGTTCTCAGAGGATGCAAGAACTGATGTACAATACAATACAATGTCAAATACTTTGAATAAATGTGCTTGCTAACTTTCTTTATGAAATACTAAATGTTTAACTGAATGTTTTATATTTGGAACAGGATACTATGCATGTTGATCTACATTAATTGATGCGTATGTCTGCAGTATACATTGGTAAAGCTTGAAAAATTCAAGAATATCTAGTGTTATTTATTTAATTATGTATTTTGGTTCAAATCAGACAACACTGATTTAGTGCACTTACTTGGCTCAATTAGTAATTGTGTGCCTTTCCCAAAAATTATCTTATTCACTCCCACAGTCACACAACAGGAAAAATAATTTCAAAAATCTCAAGAGAAAGGTTTTTAGAGATGTCTGGAGACCAATGTCAGATTAATCCAGCAAAACTTCTCAGTAGGCAATACACTTACGTGAATTTACTATCAATTTTGATGCTGTTCCAAAGATAATCTTCTCAAATCCTCCAGTTTTCACACAACCAGTAACTTCATTACAAAAACTATCCAGAATGAGAATGTAGATGTGATTTTTTTTTTAAATGACTAAAGAAAAAATTACTAAAAACTGCCATTTTACATAAATAGATAAAATAATAAAATGAAAATGCTGTAATGATAGACTTTAACTATACCTGAATCAACATTAAGGTTTGTCCCTTTCCCAAATATTATACGTCCTGCGGTGTTAATCACACAGAGTTTACAAAACCCTAAGATTATTCATGAGTGCTGCTGTTTGATTTAGTAAAACCTATAACTAGTCACAAATGTTGATGTTGCACTATTCAGAATTTAAGACATTTTATTTACAGAATATTAAATCAACTTATATGAGTTGAATGATATGAAAAATATGATCTAAAATTATACTATCTTAACTTCAATAAACAGCAAGATTGTTCACTTACGTGTTGCAACTATCAGTTTTGTTCCTGTTCCAAAGATAATCTTGCCATTTCCCACATTATTCACACAATGAAAAACCTCGCAACAAAAACGACAAATTAGAGACTGGCCAGATTAAATTATTCAGGTTAATTGAATAATAATTACTAACTGGTTAAACAATCAATTTGGTTCCAAAACATATACTTTAAAATTCAACAGAGAAAAGCAATTAAACTATATTAATCTATAGAGCAAATTGCAAAAAGGACACTATAAATGCTCTTATGATGTCAGTCTTTCTAGTTTGAAAACAGACACTTCACTGAGAACTAAATATTTCAAATTAGTTTGTTTACTTATTTTACTGGAATATTGTTAGCAATCATATAATTAACTTTGGTGATTATCAGATTTGTTTTGCAGTTTTGAAGTTTTGCAGGCAAATTACAAATATTTTAATAGTGCATTTTTGAGGTTTTGTGTGTATGCGCAGATGTTTTTGTTTATTTTCAGAAATATGACTGAAAATGCTAAAATCCTTGGATTGTGTCAAGTATTTATGTTTGCTGTTGTTGTTGTTTAATATTGGTGTATGAAAATAACCAATTTGTGAAAATTAAGCACTACCTGAGTTGATGTTAAGTTTTGTTCCTTTTCCAAATATTAATTTCCTTCCTCCTGCATCAGTCACACAGTTTAACATGGCAGCACTAAAACATCCTAACTACTAATGGAAAACATCCCAAGTTTTAGACATCATGTAAATAAATGCTTTATTTTACTCTAAATGTCAGGTTAATTTTTTTGGTAACACTTTAGTATAGGGACCAATTCTCACTATTATCTTGGTTAGAAACATGCCTTTTATTAACATATTGACTGTTTATTAGTGCTTATAAATATATTCTGCATGACCATATTCTACGTGCCTAATCCTACCCAATACATAAAATAAACAACTACCTTACTAACTATTAATAAATTACTTAATTACCAATAACTAATAAACAGAAATTTAGGAGTTTACTGAGGCAAAGTACATAGTTAATAGTTTGTTAACAGCTAGAATTGGACCTTAAAATAAAGAGTGACCGTATTTTTTTAACATTTCTCAACAAAAATTAAAACAAACTTACTAGTTTCTATGATTAATTTTGTTCCTGTCCCAAAGATAATTTTGTTTCCTCCACTTGCATATGTCACACAATATTACACTGCACAGCAAAATCTATCAGACTACACATCAAACGATAAATGAATAATTCAGGTTTGTTTCTACTTACTTTAATTTACGTAAACATAAGTTATCTTTATTAGCAGAATAGAACACAGTGTTAGCAAATATAAAAATGACCTCTTTTGATTATTTCTACATTGTACTGCATAGAAATTAGTTTATTTTAAAGGAACAAAAAAATAATTTTCATCAGTACAATTTTTTTCCAATAATATAAGTGAAGCACTAAAATCTTTGGGAAAATTATATAAAGAATTAACAATGTTACATTTTTTACAAACTTCTACTAATTATTTATGGGGAACTTCAGACATCACGTGGATATGATATCTAAAATAATATTGTGATGAAAAGGTCTTAAACGTTGAGTAAAAAAGCTATTAGCTATTTTTTTGCCAGCAACTTATTTCAATTATCAACTTTGTGCCTGACCCAAAGATAATTTTGTTAATTTATCACTTACTTGTTTCAACATGAAGTTTAGTTCCAGAACCAAAATACATTTTATAGTTTCCACCAGCAGTCACACACTGCAGATCCTCATTGCAATTACTCTTCACCCACAAGATACTTCAATAAATATTCTAATAGACTGCGGATTTTACATTTTTTGCAATTACACTACAAAAAAATCAAGACTTTTTCTTCTATTAAAAAACAACACAGTTATTTATATTTTATATCTATTTTATGATGTGTGCTAGATTTGAGTATACTTCTAAGCACTGCTGAATTTGTACAAGGTCCCTTTCTCATTTCAGTTTAAAACTTCATCATTAAAGGTATTACTGACTTACTTGTCTCAACAGTAAGTCTGGTTCCAGAGCCAAAAATTATTTTCCAGTTTCCAGTTCCAGTCACACACTGCATTTCCTCTTAGCAATTACTCTATGCTCACATAAACACCAATATTCTACAAACATTCGTATAGGAATTCTACATTTTGCACTTGAAAATTTTTTTTTTATTTTTTTTTACTATAAACTAACCTGATGGTTAAGGATTTTGTAATAGAGCAAATAATCAAAAATAATCTTGTGTAATCTTGTTTTTTGTAACGCAAGAAGTTTGAAATAAAATACGAATAGATACAGATCTGGATACTCACTTGAGTGAATTTCTAATTTTGTGCCAGACCCAAAGATTATCTTTCCATATGCACTTCCAGAAGTCACACAGTGCTAAACCTGAGAACTACAACTCCCTACAGTGGACGGTTTGACTCTTACCAAAACATTTAGCAAAATATTTACAAATTATGCATTTCATGCATTTCATTTAATGTTTTTAACATTACAGGACATCTACCGGGGTAGAAAAGGCAATTATCGACCCTCTATTAAACTTCAAATAACTTGATTTGGATTAATCATCATATGATAATTTATATAGCTTTTTAGTGGCCATTAACTAATTTGATTTGCTACTATAACTGTCCTTTCTGCATTCTTGTCAAATGAATTTTTTTTTACCTACTTCCATAATATTGCAATCCAAAAAAAAGCACTTACTCGTGACAACTTGCAGAATTGTACCTTGACCAAATATGAGTTTCCCTCCAAAGGTATCAGACACACAGTGCTAAACTTTATAACATTTTCTGTCTGCTCTTCCATCGTTCTCTCAATCACCAAGACCAGAGGTCAGTGTCCAACTACACTGAGCTTTTAAAGGACAGTTCTGCAATACGGCTTTATCTGAGTAAAGTGGATGATTAACTTTTCTTTTTTTTATGATGATTAATCAACTCTGCTTCTCCCAAAAATAAACTTGTATACACCAGATTTATTTACAATGTTTCTTAGTTTTTAAGATTTTTATATTCTTTGAGAATGCATGTATATCCACATATATATTATCCATTATTGTTGTTGACTTTGGATTTCAGTTTAAAAAAATTATGATTGTTTATTGACATTATTAAAGCAGGCACTTACTTGTATCAACAAGTAGGTTTGTGCCTTCACCAAGTATAAATTTCCCTCCATAGTTTTTTGAGACAGTGCTGAGCTTCATAACGTTTTCCATTTTCATGGAATTTCCATGTCATTCTGCTTTTCCTGGATTGTTTTAAAATATGTATATTTCTTTGAATTTACTTTTTTTTTTTTTTTTAAAGTATCAATTTCACTTTAATTCTGAAACTAGGACATCTAACAGGATATTAAGTTAAGAAAAATAAATTGGGGAATAAATGATTGTGCCATACCTGACTGTACTGTGAGCTTTGTTCCAGTCCCAAATATAATTTTACCAACTCCAGTGTTAGTCACACAGGATTATATAGCTGCACAAAAACATCTCTGACTTCAAACCTCTGTAGATTTATTTTTTTACCACATTCTAGCATAAAGTATATCAATAACTCTGTAAAAAAAAAAAAAAAAACTATTTCCATACCTAAGGGACCCATTAGAGTCATAAAAATCAACAACTTTCCTAATATAATTAAAAATAAAATAACTTCTCTTCCTTCTTACTTGTTCCGATGATCAGTTTTGTGCCTGTCCCGAAGAATAGTTTATTAGCATTAAATCCAGTAGACACACAGTATGTGACCACAGAGCAAAAACTACGCAGCCTTAGAAACACAAGACTATTAAGGTCAATGATCACTGTTTATGTCTTACTCTAAAGGTATTTTGCAAATTATGTAAACACTGAATTAATGTGGGTTCGTTAAATTATTGCATAAATGGGAAGACTGATCACTTTTTGAGGGCCATATTAATATTAATTAATGAAGACATGCCAGAAACTGCTATGCAGCACCATATAAAAATAAATCACAAAGAAAAATAAATCTCAGAAGTCAAATCTGCACAAATACTATGCAACTGTACCAATAAATAAAATAACAGAATAAAACTTACTTGTCTGAATTTCTAGTTTTGTGCCTGTTCCAAAAATAATCTTTTGTCCACCTCCAAGATTCACACAGTACGAAACAACATAACAAAATCCCTCTAACTATAACAACTATAAGACTCTAGTCTAAACAAAATAATACAAATCTTCATGCATACTATCTTCTCCAATATTATTAATCTGTTTCAAGTCACAGCTCAAATGTTATGATCCAGTATGATTTATATCTAACTCATTATCATATTACGCTGGTATTTCTATACTACTTTAAATAATACTGCGTTATTTACCAGTCTATATTTTGGAGGAAATAATCGTTTTCCAACAAATGTTTTACATTTTATTTACAAATCACTTACTACTTTCAACGGTCAGTTTGGTTCCAGAGCCAAAATGGATTTTCCTGGCTCCACTTTGAGACACACAGTATATTTCATCTCTACACTAACTTCCTCAACAATATGTTGTACCTCTGCCACTGAAATGATAAACGAAAGCTTATAAATGTTATTTAATGTAAATGTTGTATTCATTCCTTAAAGTAAGGCAGGGTACAGGGTATCAGGTCAAATTTGTTTTACATAAAAACTATTACCATCCTTCTCATATGACCATCCCAGAACTAACTGAAAAGATTATTGATGCCATATTAAATGACAGATCACAGATCAATTAGAGATTTACAGTTATTATTGCTTTTGTTATTTCAGAAACATTCTCTCCGGAACAAAGAATCAAGATTAAATGGCGTCAAAAAGGAAGCGCAACACATCAATTAGCACTGATCATCATGAGCTTACTTGTTTCAACTATCAGTTGTGTGCCTTTCCCAAAGATAAGCTTGAGTCCACTTCCAGAAGTCACACAACGTATGAGAACTAAGCAAAAACTACCTGACCTGAAACTTAATGCTCCTCAACCTTCATGACTAATATGACAACTTGTAATTGATAAGGTATATTATATATGCATTTTAAAGCACAGTAATGAATTACTATTAGTAAATGGCATGTTGTTAAATAAACAATTTGCTGTTAGTAAATGGCATGTTGTTAAATAAACAATTTGCTGGTATATATATATATATATATATATATATATATATATATATATATATATATATATATATATATATATATATATATATAATCAGGAATGCAAATGTCTTGTTTCAAACCTCTTTATTAATCTCAAAGAAAACACTACTATTTATAATAATGTGTTTTATACCTCTTTATTAAAAATCACTTACTTGTTTCAACTATCAACTTTGTGCCTGTCCCAAAGAAAAGCTTGGAAGCTCCACTTCCAGAAGACACACAACATTAGACCACTAAGCAAAAACTACCTGAAAGACTTTTTAAGGCAGCCAAAGATTAATGTTACAAATTGTGGTGGATAAATGATATTAAATATAGTTTTCAAAGTGCAAAAATATCAGACATTTGGTATATTTATGCATTAGTTTCTCTTAAGAACTACGTATGATTAACTTTTTTTTCTTATGTTAATATGCATTACTGATTTATAAACACTCACTTGTTCGAACAATCACCTGAAATGTTGCTATAGTATTTTTACTGTAAAGTCGGAGCGTTTTTTTTCTTTCTTTTTTTTTTTTAAATGGCCGGGTACAAGGAAGCAAATAACAACTCATAATAATAATCTAATAAAATTATATATATAGCTGAGCATACCACTACCATTAATAAACTTACTTGTTTCAATGATCAGGTTTGTACCTGCCCCAAAGAGTATCTTATCTCCAGTTCTAGTCACACAATATAAGACCACATGCCTAAAACCTTCCAACACAAGTTCCACCACTCTGATTTTATGAATCTGCTTTAAGACTTTTTACAGTTTAATTAAAAAATAAATAATATTTTATCACAAGCTATAATATTTCGTTCACATTTTTTTTTTTTTTTTTTTTTGCAAAAGTGAGTCAGTTTTTGTTTTTGTGCTATCTATTGTTAAAAAATAAGAAAAAGTTTTACCTGAATTTACAAAAAGCCTTTTGCCTTTCCCAAATATGACTTTCTTTACTCCACAGTTATATAGCAACACAAGAACATGCTGCTTTAGGGAAACATCAGTTCAACACAGAATTAAATTCAAATATACTGTATGGAGCTTTAGTTAAAAAATAATTCATTTTTATTGCTAACAGATCTTGTCCTATTAATTATGTAAAGTTTCATCCTAGTTAAGAAAAAATAAGGCTTTTCACAATGTCATGTCAGTGGTGCTTTTGGAGTGCAGTAAGGAATATTTAACTTACTTGTTTCAATAATCAGATGTGTGCCGGTACCAAATATAAGCTTACTGAATCCACCGGCAGTCACACACTACAAAACCAAACACCAAAAACTAGGGATCCTCAAGATCCTTTAGATCACTCTGTAAAACTCAGAACTACTGTTTCCAGTTGAAGGGGACTTTGTACTCAAGTTTAAAATCTCCTCTGATAGTAAAACAGATGTTTGACCAACAAGAACAGACTCAGAATGTATATCATATTAGGTTTTGGATTTAGGTGTAATATGTAAAATAGACATTTTGAAATTTTTGACAATATGATCTAATATTCCCACTGGGTCTAAAGTCAAAATGAATTCTCTACTTATGCTGTTGTATTACTTAAACATCCATTAAATATTTTTTTTCTTTTAATACAGATATCAAATACGATAAATTCATGATGAACCTACCTGTTTCAACTATCAATTTTGTGCCTTTCCCAAAAATAATCTTGTAGTTTCCACCTCCATAAGTCACACAATGTAAGACCACCAAACAAAAACTATTTGATCTGAGTGGCTCAATCAACCTTTCATAAATCAATAATTAGCAATGATCAGTTCTAACTTCACATGAAGTGAAAATTCAGCATTTTTACGATCATACTAAGCCATCAAATATTGAAGCGCTCCACGATTTTGTTGGCATATTTTTGATATGTGTTCGTTTATTTGGAGAATTTAGCTGTCAAAATTACTTATGAAGTTGTCACAATTTTTTTGTTTCCTCTGTAAATGTTAGTATCCGCTACGCTGTTTTTTTTTTGTTGTTGTTGTTTTTTTTTGGATCACAAGTAACATAATAAATAATAACATAATAAATAGCAATTGACATATATAAATTTATATGGCTGACAATACCACAAACATTAATAAACTTACTTGTTTCAATTATCAGGTTTGTGCCTGCCCCAAAAATGATCTTATATCCAGTTCCAGTCACACAATATAAGACCACATGCCTAAAACCTATTTAAGAATCTGCTTTAAGGAAATGTAAAGTTTAATTAAAAAATAAATAAAGTTTTATGACCTGCTTATATATTTAATGTATTCTATTTTGTGGGCCATTTTCCATTTTTATGCCATATGAACAACAGTAGTAATAACAAAACATGTGTATACTCACTTCTATTAACATGTAATTGGGTGCCAGAGCCTAAAATTAGCTATTGTAAAAAGAGAGAGGAGTTTTACCTGAATTTACAAAGAGTTTTGTGCCTTTCCCAAATATCACTTTCCTTACTCCAGTGTCAGTCACACACAGTTATTTAGCTACACAAATACATGCTGACTGCTTAAGGGAAACACAAATTCAATATAGAATTTAATACAAAAAATATAGCGCTTTAGTAATTATTAGTTTATGCTTTAAAGCAGTGTTATGCTGTCATGTTAACAGATTCTGTCCTATTAAGTGTTTAAAGTGTTATCCTATGAAAAAAAAATTTCCAAACATATCAAACAACTTCTGGTGTACAGTAAGTAATAAATATCTTACTTGTTTCGATAATCAAATTTGTGCCTGTCCCAAATATAAGCTTATTGAATCCATCTCCAATCACACATTACATAACCAAACACCAAAAACTAGGGATACCCAAGATGCTTCAAACTCAGCTGTTGGACTGTATGTGTACTACTGTTTCCAGATAAAGGGATCTTTTGCTGAAATTTTCAACTGCTTCTGATAATAAAATAGATGATTGACCAACAAAGACACAATCAGAATGTAAAACGTATTATAATGCTGGTTTTAGATCAAATGTGTAAAAAATATTTTACAGATCCAACAACTCCTTTGGGTCTGAAGTCAAAATGAATTCTCTTTTAACGCTCTAGCACTCTTTAAACATTCATGATACAGTATCTGACCTAAAGATTACATACTTACAAGCATATATCAATTTCAAATATGATGAATTAATGACACAGAATACTGATAATCATGAACTTACTTGTTTCAACTATTAGTTTTGTGCCTTTCCCAAAGATAATTTTGTTCCCTCCACCTCCATAAGTCACACAATGTAAGATCAACGAACAAAAACTATTCGGTCTGAGTGTCTACAAAGTGAAAACTACCTGACCTAAATCTAAATTCTCCTCAATGAATCTGATTAATATGAGCAATTTTGATTGGAAATGTATATTAAATATGCATTTTAAATGGTGAATTGAGATGTTAATGGATTACCATTTGTGAATAGCACACTAGTAAATACCTTTTTACTAACATAAATAAAAAACTTACTTGTTTCAACTATCAACTTTGTGCCTGTCCCAAAGAAAAGCTTGTCAACTCCACTTCCAGAAGACACACAACATTAGACCACTAAGCAAAAACTACCTGAAAGACTTAGTCTGTCTTTGATAAAAAAGAATAAATAAGCAAGTCAAAGCATATACTTGGTATAAAAGTGCATTACTAAAGAACCATTTTGTCTTTAGGATATAAATGTATGATTAATTATACATTAGTTTATCTTGTGGACTACACATGATTAACTTATTTTTAATGTATATCTTAATATATATTTGTGTTATACGTAAAAAATAGTTTATATCTTTACTAGCCTCTAAAACACTTACTTGTTTGAACATTCAGTGTAGTACCAGAGCCGAAATAGATTTGGTCGAAACCAGATGAAGTCACACAATGCAGTTTACCAAAGCAATAACTTTATGCTACTGTAAAAACCTGTCCATTGTTTTTTATTTTTTTTTTTTTTTTATTAAAAACTGTAATGATTACATCCTTACAAGCATCCTATGCCTTTTTATTATATCCTGTCAAATTAACGGCTTCCTTTGCGGGATTTATTTTTTCATATCAAGTTCATTGCCATACTATCCCTTAATGGTGTAAATGTTTGCTTCAGATTGATAACAATTAAAAAGGAACAATATTAAATACAACGAATTCACACACAATACCACATGAACTTACTTGTTTCAACTATCAATTGTGTGCCTTTCCCAAAGATAATCTTGTATCTGGCACCTCCAGAAGTCACACAATGTAAGACCACCAGACAAATACTATCTGGTCTGAGTGGCTCAATCAGCCTTTCATAAATGAATAATTAGCAATGATCAGCTTTCATGTCACAAGAAAGTATTTTTTTTAAATATTATTAAGCTATCCAGTATTGAAGCGCTGTCCAAGTACATGCACTAATCTGGCATACTTCATATACGAGTTAGTTTCTCTTAAGAACTAAATTTTAAAATATACTTCATAGACATGTAAAAACCAAATATATATCATATATCATGATCTGGATACCTGATATGTAGGAAAGTCTATATTAATGATTTTGACTTGAAATTGAGAGAATATGTCTAAAATATCTAAATTCTTTGTTAGGATCTGCAAGTTTATTGGTATGCCCATTTTCTCTTAAGAATGTTATAAGAATGGGAAACATATTGTTTACCTGCATTCACTGTGAGCTTTGTGCCTTTCCCAAATATTACTTTCTGTAGTCCTGTCACACATTGTTATACAGCTACACAAAAACATGCTGGAAATGATGCATGTTGTAATTACAGATTTACAGCCGTATTACTTTTATGTTTTAAGAAACATTCTTTCTGGATCAAAGGAACAAGATTATTTAGTGACAAAAAAGAAATCAGAACACATTGAATAGAACTGATAATCAAACTTACTTGTTTCAACTATCAATTGCGTGCCTTTACCAAAGATAAGCTTGTTTAGTCCACTACCAGAAGTCACACATTATAAGACCACTAAACAAAAACTACCTGACCTGAATCTTAATTCTCCTCAGTGAATCTCATTAATATGACCATTTGTTATTGATAGGGTATATAAAATATACATTTTAAATCACATTAATGAACTGCCATTAGTGAACAGCACACTAGTAAATAACACTTTTGATTTTTCTTGAGGACTGTATTTAAATATGATTCATTTTAAATTTATTAAATATGCATATTGATATGCATTCCTGAACATTAGTGCAAAATTAAATCAATTTTACCTGCATTTACAGTGACTTTTGTGCCTTTCCCAAATATTATTTTCTGCAACCCAGTACCAGTCACACACTGTTAAATTGCCACACAAAACATGCTGACTGCTTTTAGTTTACCTATAAAATACTCAAAAGTTTAAACTAGTTAATAATTACATTTCCCAAAAGGCCTTTCTTAATTTACCAAAACTGCGACAGTGTTAACACCAGGAATTAGCTGTACGCTGTTTGAAGATAATTATAATTAACCTACTTGTGTCATTGAGCAGCTTTGTGCTAATAAGACAAATTACACTTGCATGTGATCAAGCAGAAAAGTGTCCTTGTGTTGATCTTTTTATATGGCAAAGGGCATGATTGGGATTGATGAAAGAAAAACTACTCCTTAACACAAATGCCTCAGTTTTAATGTCCAAAGGAACTAAGAGGTACTAGATAAAGTGTTCACAGTGATGTAAGTAGTGCCAAACATAATGAACTTACTTGAATCAACTGTTAATTGTGCGCCTCTCCCGAAAATAACTTTTCCTGCACCTCCAGTATACACACAGTGTCACACCACATATCAAAATCTCTTGTCAAATACAACACAGACCTATAGGTTTTGTTGAAAAACACACAATTATAATAGTGTGTTTTGTCAAAACTCTATATACACAATTCTATTTAAACCTCAATTATAAACTGATCATAAAATTACTGAATTACTTTTTTTGCATACATTGCCAATGTTGTGCCAGATGAATTGCTCCTTTTATGCTTACATACTATTAACGTCCTAAAAAAATCGCTTAATCTTCAGCAATTTCTAAATTGGCAAAACACTTACTGTTTTCAACTGTCAGTATGGTTCCAGAGCCAAAAATGATTTTCAAGCCTCCAGTTTGTGTCACACACAATATTTTGCCTCTACAGAAACCTTGTCAATGCTACTACATGAACTATAAAAGAAAGCTGTAACACTTTATGTTAAGGTTCAATCTGCTAACATTAATTTATGCAATAGCTAACATTTAATAGCAGAGAAAAATGCTTTTACAGCATTTATTAATCTAGGTTTATGCTAACTTCTACTAATATATTTGAACTAATTTAACCTCAAGTGTTACCAAGCAAGCTTCACATTTTCCAATAGCATTCATCCTGTAGACAAGGTGTATTACCAAGTAATAGTGACAGATTCCATCTCTAGTTTGTCAGCGATATTAAATTAGACATTTGACAATGAACTGCAATATTAAATTAGAAGTCATGGATAGATTGAATTATAGATTTCTTGATAAGCCATGATATTTGAATCATGGCATTTCACACAAAATAAATAAATAAAAATAAAATGAAGAATTTAGCACACTTTGAACAGCAATGATATTCCAATATAAACAAACTTACTGTTTTCAACTATTAACTTTGTGCCTGCCCCAAAAAATATCTTGTAGCCTCCAGCTCCAGAAGTCACACAATAGCAGATCACTGAACATAAACTGTCCTGCAAGGCTAAAATCAACTCACCTGTCATAACCTATTAATGGCAAAGTGAAAATGAATTATTTCTAATTAAAAGCATTTTAATAAAGGTGCTTAAAAAAATGTATATCTAAATAAAATAAACAGTAGCGCTGTAGCACTGAGTCTATGAGTATGTCTAAATCAGATTAATTTCTCATTAATATCATGATCTGGATCCCAAATGATGTTTTTCAATTTTCTATAGACACTTACGTGTTTCAATTATCAGTTTGGTTCCAGAGCCAAAATAGATCTGATAGAGGCCAGATGAAGTCACACAATGCAGTTTACCATCACAATAACTTTCAACTTTTAAATCAATGATTTATGTAGCATGAAGAAGTGAATCAAAACTAGTGACTAAGATTTCAAATATGTTCCCCGTGTTACTAATAACAGTGTGAGGTTATAGGGATATGGACTACGATAAACCAAAATTATAAGACATTTCCATTAAAACAACACTGGATCCACTGCAACACTATTTTATGGATCAACTTCATTTATCACAAAATGCACTAAAGTGTTACATTAAATTTTAAAGTGTTCAGTGTCTAGGTAAAGACATTGGTAATGTACAAACAAACAATAGCTCTGTAAGCAAATATGATAAATATGAAAAAGAATGTAAGTACGTGCAGTTTTAATGCACTGTTGAAATGAATAAACTTACTTGTGTCAATTATTAACTTTGTGCCTGACCCAAAGATGATCTTATATCCTCCTCCAGTAGTCACACAACATGACACCACACAACCAAAACCTTCCAACACAACAGTCACTAATCTGCTATTTGATTAAGCTGATTTCACATATTAAAAATTATAAAGTCAGTTATTGCTCGAGTTTTATGACCTGTCATTCTTTTCCACAATCAAACTGTCTATTTTACAGTCAATTTGGGAAAGTTGGTAACAGTAAAAAAAAAAAAAGGTAAACTGTGTTTGATTCTGCATACTCACTTGTACTAACTTGTAATTTTGTGCCAGAACCAAATATCACTTTTCCATATCCATCAGTCACACTATGTGAAGTATCATAACTATAACTGATTACAGCTCACTGGCTGAGTATTTTACTGTAACAGTCAACAGTATAAACACAATAGATATATATAACTAATTTAAACACACAGTTTATAAATGTATTTTTACATACATTTTTACATTACTAAATTTACTGTTTTTTTCACAGGCTTTACCTAAATTTAACCTCCAAATAAAGTTACCCTGCACTATACGTAATAACACAATTGGAAACATGATTGCTGTTTGCATGTTAGTTTGAGTAAGAGATCTGATCTAAACCTAATGTGTAAAAAGAAATAATTTACCTGCATTTACATTGAGCTTTGTCCCTGTTCCAAATAATAATTTCTGCGTTCCAGAATAAGTCACACACAGTTTTAAAGCTACACAAAAACATGCTGAATGTTTGAGGGAAACCAAACAGAGAATGGTCTATAAACATACATACAATGTAAATGTTGAATAATCAAGATAATAAAACAAATGTCCTAACATGTCACTCTCTCCTGAGGACTACATCAATAGAATAAACCTTATTGAAATATTCCTTTGAAGTAAACAGGGCCGAGAATAATAAACGTACTGCCATTGACTGTTAGTTTAGTGCCTCTCCCAAAAATAATCTTCAGTCCACTTGTAGTCATACAATAACAACCCATCACAAGCACTTGGTTCTCTTATGTCTTACTATTATCTACCTCCATTTTAGTTAAAACAAGCCCAATTCTTAATCTAGAAAATACTAAATGAAATTATAAAAAGTAAACATCAATGATCCTTATGAACTTACTGCTTTGGACCATCAGTTTTGTGCCTGCTCCAAAGAACACCTTTCCTGCCACTCCAGCATTCACACAGTATCAGACTACAAATCAAAAACCCTATAACTTTAGACATTCTAATCTATAGGGAAGTCTATATGTTTTGGTAAACATGGAAAAAGGAAATAAATAAATTTGCAATAATTTTCACTTATATATATATATATATAGCTTAACACTGAGCATACTGACATACTTAGAAACATGTACCGCAAGACATAATATTTAAAGTAATAACACTAATATGTTATGCATTAATGCAAATCTATACAAAGCACTTACTGGTTCCAATTGTCAGTTTAGTTCCAGAGCCAAAATAGACTTTCAAGTCTCCACTAGACACACACCAATTTTTTCTTTAGCAATAACTCCTCTCAAATATAACCCTCATCAATCCTCTGTGAAATACACCCAACAGAACATAAATGTTCTAATTCTATCTAATAATCTAACTATATCTACTCATATCTATCTAATCTATTTATATTTATTAGGAATGTCATAAATCCATGGAAAGCAAACTGGTCAACTGGTCAACAGTTTTGATTTCACAAATGGATGAATCTAATACGAGTTGGTATGTAACAAAAGGACAGCAGGAATTTTATTTCATTTTTTCTTCAATTGTTCTCAACGTATCCCTCTAGAAGAGAATTGTTTTATTGCAATGCATATGTTGTATAAATAAAGATTTAAATAGGAATACTCATACTAACCTTCTCTTAGCACATGACTAAACCAATTTAAACAATAGACCTGGTGTATAAGGCAAAGCTTTTTAAAAGTGTAACTTTCAAAAATAAATACTTGCCTGGTTTAACAATGAGTTTTGTTCCACTGCCAAAAATAATCTTATAATTTCCTGTATTCACACAGAGCTACAATCTATACAAAATACCCCATGCATATCTCTATTTGCAGAGAACTGCTGTTCACATTTAGAAGTGTTTTATTTTTAAAAATGTAAAGAAAGTATAATCATTCCTTTTAAATATGTAATTTTCTGCATATGCATAGTTCTTGTATGGGCATTTGTTATGCATATTAAAAGCAGTTAAACCATTTTAGCAATGGTCAAGATGTTATTCTTCACCTGTTCAGATGGTCTAACTTCTACATTACTAAAAATGAATAAATGAATGGAAAGGTGGATTTCAACAGAAATTTTGCTGTAAATTTTTTCCCCCTTTTTCACAAACAAAATAGGTTTGTTTCTTCTAGGCACACAATGTGAAGACTTTGAAAACTACTTACCTGAGGCAATAATTTATTTATCATTATATATTCTAGATGTTTAAAAAAACACATATTTTTTATGATTTTAAGCAATCAGTTATTTTTTACATTGCAATATTGTCTAAAGGTGTCATGAGATTGGGTATGTTTGTTTCATACCTGAATTTATTGTGAGTTTTGTTCCTTTTCCAAAAAGAATCTTCCTTGTGGCTCCACTACTAGACACACAGTGTTTTGTGTGCTAACAAATACAAGGCCACTTTCATGGTATAAACATTAATATTCATTACCCTTTACCAGAACCTTTAGTTCTCAGTCACTAAACTTATGCAACTTTAGAAAGCAAAATAAGAAGATAAAGTAAATATATTGTATGTACATGATGATGTCATGCAATCTTCACTCAATTATTATCACTACAATTATTTGGAGACCTTTTATAATAAACCATTGAACTACAATATGAACAAATAACTTTTTTAAGAGTTTCTATCCATTCACATCAAAGATGCATTGGATGACCATACTGTACTATAAATCAAATTAGATTTACATGCCAAAGATCTAATGAGATAAATACTCTTATGGTGTGAGCTTGCCTGTACAACATCCCTTAATTCAGTGACACAACATGCACATACAAGTTAATTACTAAAATACTCAAATACAAATACCTGATTCAACAATGAGCCGTGATCCACTTCCAAAAAACAACTTGTCGGTATTTGCATCCACACAGTACTACAACCTGCATCAAATACTCAATGCACTACTTGTCATATCAGAAATATTTAGATATTAGAAAGATTTAGACTTTAAAGGTAGAATTTTTAAAACTGATGTAGGAAATTGTATTTTTTTTTTTTTTTACATTAAAGTGTTGTGTAATACAGTGTTGATGTTCTTTTAACTATCACATTTTCAGTCCAATAACCAAAACAATGACCATCAAATCTGACCAGATGGGAAAGAAATACACCTACTTTTTTTCTAGAACAAGCTTTGTGCCACTTCCCAAATGTTACTGTAAACAGTTCCATGTCCATTTACAAACCTCATTATTATTTCCTCAATGGATATTTTTACAGGTATATTCAGTGCTTAATTGATTCAAAGATATTGCAAGTGTACACAGATGATAATAACCTTGGTAAAAACAAAACATTTTAGCAAATCCATATAGTTAACTCATTTACTTTTAATTCAGTTTTCTAAGTTTTTCATCTGTTTCTGTAACATACATAATCTTTTACTTACTTGATTCAACGAAGAGTTTGGTCCCTTGACCAAATATCAGCTTATTTCCACCACCAACATTCACACAGTTGACTACCCCACTACAATAACCATTTCTTTTTTACGATTAATGTATGAAGCTAAACCAATCCAGAAATGCATCCACCTTTATTTTTTAGGATTTCAAATGAAGAATATCACTATGCATCTTTGTAGTACGATACAATAATAATATAATCCTTTTATAATTCTTTTTAAAAGCATAGATTTAGAATCTAAAATGTAAGACTTTAAAATAAAAAATGTCTTTAATAATTGGGCATGTTTAAAATAATTCAAATTTCATATATAAGATGCAAATGCTTTTTGGTGCATTTGTTTCATGAACAGAGAGCAACTCATAATTTCTCTAGGACTTTCTTTCAGCAACCTTTTAGTTTTTGAACCACTTCACTAGTTTCAACATTTCTTAATTTCTTAAAGCAATACTACCACCAAAGTCACAGAACCTTCTCAAGATTTAATGTAAAAAAATAAATAATATATATATATACACTGTAAAAAAAATGCACAACTCTGAAGATGTTTCAAACTTACTTGAATGGATGAAAAGTTTGGTTCCTTTACCAAAGATCATCTTTCCAAGGCTGCCAGTATTCACACATGGCTATACATCCATACATTAACCTATGCATCAGAGACAATCTCTAAAACTACATGCTACCAGAGGAGATCTCACTAGGCATATTTATTTACTTTAAAATATTTGGTTAGATTTGTTTGTTCAAAAAAATGTGCCATGTTGTATGTAGCATTTAGACTGTTTTAATTCTACCTCTGAAAATAGCCAGGCAATGCCATTAGGAATTCTGTGCTTGTAGGACAAATGTATTAACATAATCACAAACATTAAATGTTTAATTATGCAATATGTAAATATGCTTTGAATAACTGTGACAAAAAATAAGTAGATTTAAAATGCACACAATATATATGTTGTAGTATATACTTAAAAGTCTATGATAAACATTTTTAGTGATTTTAAGATTAGAGAGAGCAGAAACTTACTTCCACAATTAGTTTCATGTTATATGCAAAAATAAGCTTTTCATTCCCTCTAGTCACACAAAGTTATACACCATAACAGAAACTTCCTGTAACTGCCTCAAACCCATCATACAGAAATACTCAATACAGTAAACTGAATACTAAACACTTTAAGCTAATGCAGCTACTGTATGCAGTTGCATCTTTTAATGTCAGTGGACCTTCAATCAGTTTCATATGTAATCTTCTGAATTTAGAGACTTATTTTCTACTTACTTGATTCCACAATGAATCTGGTATCATGGCCACATACGACCTGGTTCACCCCATTGCACTCTCACAGTGCTCCGCTTAACAAAAGCATTATGATCACCAATGTATCCAATTTTAAGGAGTGATACTGTATTAGATCTAATTTTATATTCTCAAAAATATTTTCTAGGCAATTCCCACTGCTTGTTGTCATTTAAAATATTTTACTAATTAAAAAATAATAATAATGAAACATTTATTATGTGCTATGTTAGTCATTTTGTAAGTCAAACATTGTATTTGCAACTAATATACTATCAAATGCAAGCAGAAAGACGTTTGTACTTTTCCATACTTTCAAAATAAAAATAAAATTGTTTGTGAAGCTGTATTATAATTGGAGTAGTAGATGAATGTCACTTTCTCGCTTTACAGAAAACTTAAATGCAATAAAGAATGATAAATCTCACCTGATTCCACTATACAGTAAGTTTCGCACCAGAGCTGAGATTAAGATTATTGATTGCCTGGTCATTCACACAACACTAAACACCATCTCAAATTTCCTTTAAGGCAAACAACTTCAACTGTTCTACTTTTGTCAAAACGAAGCATTTAAGTTATATGCTTTGAATTATCACAAGTGATGATGATACGAAAGTCATCATCACTAATTTCACTACCCTTAAAAAAAATTAAATAAAAAATTTACAAGTAGTTTCAAGCCATTATTTCATGTTATAAAGCAACAATGAAAGCTATTTAAAATAATACTCACTGGGCTGCACAATTAACTTTGCTCCAGATCCCATTAAGAACTTAGAGCCAGAACCAGACGTCCACAGTGCTGCACTCTCCGACATAAAACCTCTGCACACAAGATACAGATACAGATAGTTTAAAATCTTCATTTACCAAATATTCAAGATCAATGATCATATCTTAAAATGCTCAATAGTCTTCTATTTTTGTATATGACTGTATCTGAATGTTGGCATGTACACATCTTTTATTAAATCCATGAAATTTGATGCAGATTGAACATGGTATGTTTGAGTTAGTGTAAAACATGAAGGTGGCACTATAAATTATAACTGAATATTGGCATTTAAATGTTTTCAGGCCAGGACTCTTACCAAATATGTAACGTTAGGGGCAGATCGGACATTGCATGTTTAAGTTTGTGTGAAACAAGTCATTTCCTTTTGCCAGCAGGTGGCGCTATAATTATAACTGAATATTGGCCTTTAGATGTGTTCAGGCCACGTTATAGAACATGTGCAGTAGATTGGGCATTGAAAGTCTTGACATTTGCCAAGTATATGGTAACCCATAATTGGAATTGGTGCTCTGCATTTAACCCAACCAAGTGTGCACACACACAGCAGTGAGAAGTGAACACACACCTGGTGCAGTGGGCAGATATGTATGCAGCAACTAGAGCAACTTGGGGTTCAGTGCCTTGCTCAAGGGCACTTCAGCTATGAGTACTGAGGGTGGAAGAGAGCGCTGTTCATTCACACCCCCCCCCCCCCCGAACCAGTGACCTTTGGCTAGCTAGTCCAACTCGCTAACCATTAGGCCACTGCAGCTGAATGCATGAGATACAACAGGTTCCTGTTTCATGGCATTACTAGCATGCTTTAGCACCTAGTAACTGTTACTAGCATGTTTGAGCATATTTCTAGCAATATTTAGCACACAACAGTATTTTACTGTATTGCTAATTGTGCATCACAGTGTTAAACGTCACTTCCTGTTGCCAGAAGGCAGCACTATAACTATAAACGAATATGAGCATATAGATGTCTTCAAGGCAGGACTCTTAGATGCAGATTGGACATTGTATGCATTAGTTACAACAACTTTCTGTTTGATGGCGTTAATAGCATGCTTTAGTGTTGCTAGCATGTCTGAGCATGTTTCTAACATGTTTAGCACCCAATGGCATGTTATACTGTGTTGCAAATAGTGCATCACAGTGTTAAACATGCCACTTCCTATTGAAAGTAGGTGGCGCTATGACTATTACTGAATCTTGGCATGTCGATGTGTTCAGGCCAGGGCCTGTATTCACAAAACATCTAAAGCCTAAAAGTAGCTCTTAAAATAATGGGTGTGTCAATCCTAAATTTAGGACTTCCAAATTTTTGCTCTAAGAGTATTTTGCAAAGCGTTTAAGCACTAAAAGTAGCTCCTAAATCTGTGAAGTGTTAGGAGTAATGAAGAGGTCACCTAAGACCAAGCCACAAACTATTCCTAAAATGGCTGTTCTCGGCAGTCTGCCTCTGAAAATAAACATTTTAGAAACATTTGATGATAATGAATTTTAAAAAGATATCGCCTTTGGATTTCGAGGTTACCCCAACTCCTAATTCTTCTTGGATTATTTCCTTGTTTTCATTAACCAGTTGCGCATTAAGTAACCGCTTGCCAGGATTTTTTTTTTTTATGTTTGCATATATTACTATCAGCCATGATTATTCTACTCTGTTAATTAAAAAGCTGTTTATATACATATCTGCTAGTTGTTTTTGAGAAGCATACATGTAAGAGGCTGACAGTAAGCTGAACATACACTTATCCTGCATTTTAAAATCTTTATTTGTAAAGCCCTAAATGTTTTTACTACGCCCTCTACGAATCATCATTGAGTTTTCATGCGCATTAAAATGATTTCGATTAGTACTGCAGATTTGCTCTCTATGCATCCAACATCTACTTCCACTGTCATTCACTGCCTACGAGACCCCCAATTGAGGCTTATACTTCTGATTTGACATGTAAACTGGCCAAACAGCAAGAAAAATTCACAGCAGCTGCTTCAGGTGTCTAACTTATCGCTGTAATACTGATTTTGTTATTTTTGAAATTAGGCTATTTGTTACTGAACACTGTCACTGTAGATATTTAATCAAACACCCTGTAGATATTTAATCATATAATAATATGCTGTCGTGTCTTCCTGGGACATGCAAATCTGTACCAGGGCAACAATTTAATGAACAAAAAATAAATATATATCTTAGTTAGCACATCCAATATATTTTGACACACACATGTGTGCATGGATGTCTGTGGGCTAAGCCCCAGATATTTAGTCACACCAGAACTGCCCCTGGTCTCACACCATCGGTACTTGGGCACTGATAATATCATGCATCAATTATCATGATGCCAAAACCTCTCTAATACATTTAAACGTGAAATTGTGGTGTAACAATTTTGATATTCATTCAATTCTGAAACAGTTTAAATCCTTACCTTAGCGTCCCTACTCCCAATTTATATCGGATGCTGGAATATGTTTGCACTTACTCTGTAAGAAACAGTGTATTAAATGTATCAGTGGGTTTACCTGCATGTCAATCTTTGCAGATTCATCAATCCAAACCAGAGAATTAAAATGACACCTGCCCAGCAGAACATTTTACTTTAGGTGAAGACAATCATTCAAATGAGCATTAAATGGTAACTCACCTCTTCATATAGACGTCGGTGTTCTACTGGCCTAGTTGTAATGTAAAACATGGCCTTATTTATTCTTCATTTCTGTGAACCTAGACACAATGTCTGAAATAATAGGCTAATATTTACAAATGCTTAACACGGTTTTGTTTTGTCAACGCAAAGTAAAACTAAATGACATAGTAAAAATGTATATTGTATTTTAAGCTCTAAATTAACATTTGTGCTCGACCAAAACACTTAATATTGAGTGCCGCTTTGTATTCAATGGAGCTAAAACAAACCTTTAGGATAGTTTAGGACACTAACATAGAACTGTGCTATTTGCAGAGAGCTAAGACACGATTTATTCTGTGATCTAAAGTGTCTTCTAACAGCGGGGTAAAGCCAGACTGAAAACGGGACATGAGCCACACCGACTCAAGCCATGTTTCCCTTGAGCCAACAGCTTTTGCAAATCTTGCCCTAAACGGGGAGACTGCAGACCTGGAGCATGCAGGTCTAGGGCCCAGACAGATTTACGGCGCTGTTGTTCAAATGGACAATGTAATGATCATGATCTGCTGTAGCCTAATTATATTCACTTGAAGTGTTCATATATAGAGGAGACAGAGTGATATATTATGTTGTTGTGAATTTATATATAAATTTACATTCAGATATTAGCCATATTAAGCCCATCAGACATAGTGTAATCTTATGGACAATCGATTATTTATTTAATATTTATTTATGCTTTAGTATTCAATATTGGTTGCCATACAGCAACAGAACAAAGCATTTTATGAAGACAAACACAATTCTCCCCTTTCTAAAATTATAAGGGTCATTTAGCCATCTGGGAAAAAAAAGACAACTTTTTGTGTACAAAAATATTATTTATTAACCCCATTTATTAAAAATGTGAACTAGGATGTCTCCCGTTGATGACTCTCTTTTAATTGTTGTTCAGTCCTCCAGTTAAAATGCTCCTGCTCACTGATAAAAAATAAAATAAAAGATGAATAGTTGTAGAAAGAAATGGTTGTTTGTCCTCCAGGGTGGACTACTGTAATCTCTGTATCTTGGTGTGGCTAAAGTCCTCTCTATCTCTACTTCAGTTGGTACAAGAATGTTGCCACCAGGTTTTCTTACTGGAGCTAGAAAGAGGGAACACATCTCGCCTGTTCTGGCCTCTCTTTATAGGCTGCCAGTTGTACAGTGTTAAATTGAAGGTTTTATTGTATGTGTATAAGGGTCTAAATGTCCAGGCTCCACAATACATCTCTTATCTTATTGTTCACCAGAAATGTTCTAGACCTTTAAGGTCCTAAAACAGTTTTTTGCTGACTGTCCCATTGCCACGTTTGAAGTTAAAGGGGTCATATGAAGTTTTCCTTTTCTCTTTGGAGTGTTACAAGCTCTTGATGCATAAAGGAGATCTGTAAAGTTGCAAAGACTAAAGTCTCTTTATAAAAGTTCTAGGATTCATCCACGCCCCCCAAAACGCTTCTTTTAAACATGCCCCCACATGTCTATGTCACAATGTGGGAAGATTTGCATAACACCACCCAAATGTTCAGTGAAAGAAAGAAGGTTTAACTTTGATTCTCACTGTTGCCGCCAGAGCCATGTTGTAGAGACGCTGTTTCAATGTGAAAGCGAGAATGCTTTGTTTGGCCTTCCAAAAGAGGACACAACTAGAAATCAGTGGTTAAGTTGCATTTACAACACTGTTCCCGAAAGTTCAACCCAAATATTCAGATGTGTGCAGCACATTTTATGGAGGACTGTTTCCTGATCCTGGGAGAGAAGACTACAATGCTGGCTGTTCTGACTCACAGTCTGTAAGAATATGTTTACATATATTTAAAGGATTTGCCACTGATGATTCAAACGCTCATTTTGAGCAGTGAAGTGAAGTGGTTCTCAATTCCAGTCCTCATGCCCCCCTGCTCTGCTCATTTTGTATGTTTCTCATATGGCTTCAGATGTTTGTACTATTCGAACTTACGTGCCCTGCAAAGTGGACATCACAGGATATTCCGCCATGATTACAGCTCAAAGTATGTTTAATTCAAAGTGCATTAATGTGTGCGAGAGAGATGAATTTAAATAGTTTTTTGTTTAGAGAGATATATGATGTCACACTTGTCGGTGTGTGAGAAGACACTGCGCAGTGGAAATCCATGAATGAATGTTACGAAGTGTGGTAAACTTCAACAGATTTCCCCTGCTCAGAGAGTAGGGAGCAATGAACACTATGTAGGGACATGTCAATGGGAACACAGTCCATGCACGGAGCACACTTCTAACAAGCTGATTATCTGAATCAGGTGTGTTAACAAAGAGAAATGTGCAAATAAACAGAGCTGGGAGACGCAAGGACTGGAATTGAGAACCTCTGGTGTAGAGTAGTGCTTGTTGTTTGTTGTTTCTCCAATCTCAAATGAATACATGGTTTTATGTTTAAGCAGCGTGATGCAATGCCACGTGTAAAAACACAGCATGAGACATTATAATCCATTATGTCCCCACTGGATGCAACATATGGCTCGTTTGTAATGGATTTTAATGTTTCTGTCTTGCCGCAACGGTGTTCTGACCGGGGCATGCATCACAGTATGTTAAGGGGCATAACATTTCTACCACACGCTTGAGGTATTCTGCCAATCACAAAGCATCGGGTAGCTGGCCAATCAGAGCACACCTCGGCCTTCAGAACTATGAGCCTTGTAAAAAATGACGCATTTCAGAAAAACGCGAGGCATAGGGGAGAAACAATAATGTGCAGTTTATGGAAAATAATGTTTTTAACCTTAAACTGCATAAACAAATTTCATTACACCAAATACACAAATACATAATGTTCTTTTTAGTAACATCATATGACCCCTTTAAAAGGATATTGTGCTTTCTCTGTGGCAGCTCCACTACTGTGGAACAATCTGCTGGTACACATCAGGCTTTCATCACATGATGAGTGTTTTAAATCTTCGCAGAAAACATACCTTTTCTCTCTGGCTTTTGGATCAATGTAATTTTATTCATCAGGATGTCCACTTGCTAGTTTATCTTTTTTATTGTATTGTATTGTATTTTGTGTGTGTGTGTATTTGATCATTTTATGCTTTTAGATTGTACAGAACTTTGGTCAGCAGCTGCTGTTTTAAATGTGCTCTAGAAATAAAAATGCCTTGTCTTGCCTTGCTTTATTTGTGAATAATGGCAGGCTGTCATGTCTGACATGTTTCCTTTATAGGATCCTTACAGTACCTTTTGTAAGTTGTTCTCCTCAGCCTCCAGGATGGACAGATTTTTCACAAAAGCCAGGGCACAGATAAAGGACTCTACCAGAGAAAGAAATTGAGATTGATCACACACCCCAACTAGCCAAGTATTATTTAGCTTTTAACAACAAAACACAAAGTGCCTCTTCTATGATAACCACAAAAAAACATTATTATTAGAGCATTGGTCTCACATTATGGTTAAACTAATTGACATTAAAAACAATGTGAATCTGACATCATGCAGAGCACAGCTAACACATGACACATACCTCTGGAAAAAATGACATCCATGATGAATTTGATCAGGTCACTGTGGGTGTGCTGTCCAGAACTGAAGTCAGGTGAGAGTGGATCGGATCTGTCTGCTCCTGATCTTCATTGGAAAAAGTGTAAAGCCACTTTGAATTCTTTTGGCTGCTGCCTTACCTTTCGAAAAGAAGGAAAACATTTTAATTTGATGAAACCACCCCAAATACGAAAACTCTTTACTGACAATAAACAGGCAGAATCATAATTAGATCATTACAATGTTTTAGTTTAATTTAAATTGTTTAAATGTAGTTTATCAAGAATCTCTTAGCTGTGGACCTAAAGATGTCTCTGTGCTTGTCATCTCCAAAACCAGGCTTTGATTACTATACAGAGTGACTGGAAGGAGGTTCTCTCTTAAGACTGGCTTCTGTACCTACAGTATAAGGATGAATAAACAATGGTTATGGCCAAGGAATGTAAAAAAAAGTGTTATGACAATCCATTTCACATTTTTATTATCTTTGCCTTATGATATTGGGGTAAAATCACCCTCTATAAAACCAGCATAAAAGAACAAAAAACACAAGGTTAAATAATACCTATATTCTTATGAGCTATACCATGTAAAGCCTTACACATAACGAAAAATGATTAGTTTGAGCTTGTGTTCATGCATCCTTCATGAAAGCAAAGACAATAGAATACCCTTAAAGGGACTTTGAAGAAAACATTATCCTATAAAAATAGATAAATAATTAAATGAAAAAACATAACACCAATAAAGAATACATTTTATTTTACTTCTGAGTTATGGTAGATAACAAATAGTATGATTTATGCATTCTGGAGAGTAGGCTAGAGGATTGTGGCAATAACACGCATGTTGGCAGGGTATATGTCTTTTTTCCTGTGAGAGTAAAGGGAAAAAACTATTACCAGACTACCACTTACCATTCAAATATGACATGATGAAACTCTCTAAAGAGGTCTCAAATAAACTACAGCTGATATAAAATAATATGAAAAAGATTTATATGTGCTCAAACCTCTTCACAGACGAGTTTCATGCATGCATTTCCAATCTGCAAGAGAAACGATCAAAATAGCTTGCACACACAAAAAGTCTAAGCTCTTTAAACAAAGAAAAACAACGTTACATGCAAATGTTACTACTTACATCTACCTGACTGTCAATAAATATATTTATAAACCTATTAACATAATAATTTTAATTGACATAGACGCTTAGCTAATCATTAAACTATAAATGTTGCAACGTTTCATGACTGCTGAACAATAATAACTTCTCAACATACCTCTAATTTATATAACCTCTAGTGTCTCTTCTTGACTTTGTCTGTTCTGAAGAGCTCATACTGTAGCCTACAGGCGCCCCCTGCTGGATGCTTGAGGAATAACAGGGGCGTAAAACTGTCTGGGCCCTAGATCTGCCTGCTCCTACCCCAATTCAATCTTGCATGTTCACACACAGTCAAAAAACATGGAATAAGCGGAATCACACTGGATGCGTAGGCTCATTCGGCCACTAGAGGTCACTTAAGTCCGCCTGTTAGGTTAAAACAAACGGCAAAATCCACTAAAAGCTACAAGAGGGCAGTTACACTTAATTTCATAATCTTAGATGAGTAGCAAGCTCAGCTCACCATTTTATTGAAAGAGAGTGAAAACATCTCACTAAATATTCATTAATAAATAAATAATAAATTAAGTGATTTATAAATGCATCTAAAGAAAAATGTGCTCTCAATACACTTAGTAACTTATTTTTCATAAATGTCATTATCAAAACAGTGGTTTGACAAACTATTTTGTAGAATAAAACTTTTATATAAAAGTTAAATAATAAAATGACCACCAAAACGTTAGCTGTAAGACTTTCTCTCTCTAAGACTTTCTGAGGTGAAAAAAACGCAGCGACAAAACACAGTAATTCTTGGAACCCAAAGCGAGCAGTTGATCTGTATCTGATGCTGTGGTTAGACTCTGCCTCCAGTGCAAATATGCTGTTAAAACTGTGGTTTCAAGACATTTTATTATTTTGCATATTTGTGAAAAA